>NC_040904.2:64539298-64843051 GCF_004126475.2 Phyllostomus discolor
CAAAATTCATGGAAGAGCAGCAACTGGTATTGTCTATTGAAATCAAACTTGACTTACGTCCCCTCCCTTTCCCCACTCTTCCCTTGGGATTGCAGCATCATTACCATGTCAGAATCCCTAGGGTTGTGGTTCATGTTAAAATGAAGTGAGACTCAGTTCTACAAGAGAGCAGTCAAATATTTAGTACTAATCAGGCCTGGATATCTGTTATTACTTTTCAGGCAGTGGAATTATTCTGGCTTCAAATATTATACTGGAGTCATTGAATGTGAATGTGGACACAGAAGAATATAATTAGGTGAATCCCAGAGACAATCTGCTTTTTAGAGCATTCTTTGAAACGAGAGATGCATCTATTTAAAGGTTATCTGGCATATGAAAGGGGCATTTATTCCCCAAGGAGAGAAGAGAACTACTTAAAAGGAATACAATTTTTATTAATATTTTTCAATTAAATGTTGCAATCTCTTTATCCTTTTTCCTTTTGTAATTTTCATGTTGACCTATGTAAGTGCTTTGTCTGTGTAACATTCATTCTTTCTGGGAAAGTCATCAGATGGGACAAGTTTATTGAAAAAGAAACAGAATTAAAAATTCAATGACAAAGGTTCAAATAGTGTCTGTTAGAGCTTATCTCCTTAATGTCAGGGCTGTCACCGTTATTGGTTGGGGACTTTTGGGATTGGTTCCTAGATGCTTAGGTGGATGAAGTCAGCATCAAGGGAAGAAGTGGCCTTACTTTAATTCTGGGGGTCTCTGTTAATTGAGTGGATTTTAGCATTGTGCATATATTTTTTTCACTGCAACATTAAAAAGTGATGAATTTTTGTGATTGAAATATTTGGACTAGAAAAAACAGAACAACTCAGTCAAATAAAACAGAAAAGGCTGTTTTTGTATCTTCTTAAAAAAAAATGACCAGTGGGGAAAAATGACTGTATCATACTTGGATAGATAATATAATCTATTTTTATTATGATGAACATTTAAATAAGTTCTATTAAAATATACAACATATTTGGGACAAAATATTCTACATAAAGTGACTAGACATGAAAAACAGAATAGTATAAACACTATTTAAATTTCTAAAACTAAAGAAATTTTATATGATCTAAAAATTCTTATGTAACTCTAAAATCTTATAAATCCAATAAAATAATTATTTAAAAGGACATTAATGATATAAATAGATTTGCCTAAATATAAAATATGAACTTGAACTAGTGATACTTTTAAATATTCTTTTATAATGCAATACCCAAAACTTGTGGTATTATGTATCAGCAAAAGGATCAAGTCAATTATATATAAAACAGAAAGTCTCAGAGATTTAAGAATATTTACTTTAAAATATTTCTATCATTCTTTTTGCCAAAAATAAAGTGTGATTCAAAAGCATTCATTTGGATAATTGAACTTCTTTCTGCTAGAATAATCTGGTATTAGCATTCTGTGCCCTTTCTGATAACACTTGCTCAGAAAACAAAGTCCACTGTGTTGTTACTACTTTTCCTTTTGCCAACTGTATCAAAAATAATTATGGCTTAAAATTTCTTAATAGTTTTCTTTTTAAATTAATGTGAATTTTAATGAAAAACATTTCAGTGAAGAACACTCATAGTATTTCTAAATACCCATTTCTATTTTTTTCTTTAGCCGTATTTACTATCTAATTTTTTGAGATATTTTATGTAATGGACTAAGCTACTTCTCTGTTACTCATAATAATCATCATTTTTATTTCTTTCTTAAGGAAATTTGTTTAGCTTTGGTGCTTTTTAGGCAAACAAGCTACCTTAGTCAGCAACAGGTTCTTTCTGTCCCTATGTGCTCAGGGTCCACCCTGCACCAGGCAGCATATCCCAGGGACATGCACTTTCATATTAGCATAATCCCACTTGCTTTGCTGTCTGAAACAGAAGGGCTAGTTGATAATCTGAGAGGTCCATAACTTTCCTAGTGTCCCTAAAATGTATAGTTTTAAATTAAAATTTTGTATTTCTTTACTTTTTGTACTTTAGGAGATGTTGATGTATCTGTAGAAGATGGGTAAAACATTTTTAGCATCTATTTATCCAGACAGAAGAGGGAAAATGAGAGCCGAATGGATATGTTTAGGGAAACTATAGAATATAACTTTCCATGGTTGCCCAGGCCTCAAATGAAATTATAAGCAAGTAAACATGGCAAAAATTAATCATGGGACTAATAATTTTAAATTTTACCTTTGTCTCTATTCACAAATATCCTTTGATTTTTTTGGTCTGATTATTAACTGAGAGGTCAGGGATGATTAACAGATCTAAAAATTCAAATGAAAATATTTCACAAACTCCATGTAAATGTTTCTTGCTAAACAATTTTGATGAGTAAGTAAATAAAATGCTTCTATTTTATACATAAATCTCTTTACTTTTTACATATTTGACCATTTGTGTATCAGTCAACATTTTATAGACAGATGCATTCACCAAACTCTATCTAGGTTGTCAAAGATAGGAATAGTAAAATATCAAAGGCTGGATGAGGAGAATTAGGCAAAAAGTTCTGTGTACTTGTAAGTCAAATTTTAACTGTACAACACCCTCTAAGCCTGGTAAAGTAGAAACACTATAATTTTTTTAAATAGTACTAAGAAAATAATTATCTCATGTTTCCATTTCTAATTTTGACTCAAACCATAAAGTGTGCAAGTCAAAAAGTATAATAATTATAATAAAAAATAGCCAAATTTCATTTTATTTTTCTACTTTCATTCAAATTCAGTATTTGCTGCTTAATGATAACACTACTTTCATTAACACTTTACATTTTAGGTGCTATATTCTGTAGTGTTTTGACTGAAATGGTACTAATAACAAAAACAGTAAGCACTACCCATTTGACTTTCATAAGGGTAGAGGTAAAACATCACAGATCTCAATTGGCAGAGGAGAAAATTGGGGTGCAGACAAGTTAAGTCAGGTGGCAGCCTCACACGGGAAATAAATAGTGGTTAGGCTAGTATAAAACCATCAATCTTCTGACCTCTAATTTGGGGCTTTCCACAGTGAAGTATGATTAATCAATACCAGGAAGCAAACTAAGTATCAAGAAAAGATCATCCATTTGTATCAGTCTTTCCTACATGTGGCTGGAATCTAAAATACCAAGCGTATAAGGAATCCAAGTCAGAAGCTTGGCCTATTTTAGTGACTATTGAAAAGTCCTTTCTTTTTATTATCAGGAGATTTGATGATAAACACAGACATTTACCAAGCCCAAATTTGGGAACTACTTTGTAGGTATTTTGTTAGTAGGTCGAAAATAAGAACTTTCTTTCAGCCACTTATTTTGATTTTCTTTTATTTTTATACTAAGAGAACACTCAGATCCATGCTGAAATGCATATTACCTTATGGATTGCAGTTGGCAGGGGCTGTTAGTGTTAAAGACTCACACATTTCAAGCAAGATCGGATACATTTATATTTGTGTCAGGAAAAAAATATAGAATCTAAGAACTTAAAATGTAACCAAAAGGCAAAATCATGGCATTTGGCTAAGAGATAACAGCATCCTTCCCTGTTGAGGTTTCTTTTTTTCTACAGCTTAGTTTTCTAAGCAAACTTTTGGCAGACAAAAACTTTTTTTGTGGGACATATTCTGTTTCAAAATCTTTGACTGAAAAGAAACATAATCAGGCAGATAAAGCAATTGAAATCTAAGGTATGAGAAGGTGTTCAGTAGAGAAGCAAACGTTCCCTTGATGTTATTACCCTGAATATGTTCTTTTTTGCAGTTTACTAAAATAGTTTCTTCAGTGAGTGGGGATTTCCGTTGCATCAAGCTTTGCTGTAGATACGCTATCATATCAACAGTGACACGGCTTGTTTACAGGAGGGTGGTATAAACAGCACATGTTCTTCCTTGAAACAGCTTTCTTGTTGAACTTCAACGGAAAAGGGAGAATAAATGTAGAAGGAAGAACAGAAGGAGATAGTGTTTAACATGTAGAGTAAAATCTAAGGCAGAGGATAGAGTAGCTGATAGGATCTTTCTGTTTGCTTTAAAAAATCATTAACAAGTCTACTATCTTCTTTTTCATAACTAATAAAGGACCTTCAAATTGTGGTCTTCAATGTGAAAGGTTATACATGGCTTATTATAATATTTCTTAATATTTCAAGATGTTATATGTTTTGAAATTAATTCAGTGAAACAAGGAACGCCAAAAGGGGGGGGGGGGCTGAGAGAGAGAGAGAGAGAGAGAGAGAGAGAGAGAAAGTGAATGAGAACCTGCTACAACCTGTCTTAAGATGTTTCTAATCGAAAATGTTGCAACAGACATTCTGAAAGAATGCTAGTCAAGCAAAGCACCTCCCATCTTTTTGATCTTAAGTTAACCTTATTTCTATTTCTCGATAATAATGACGGTTTACGTAACACATTTCAGATTGTATCTGACCTTATGCAAACTATTAATTTCCTTCTTGCGTAAGAACTGTTATTTAGGACAATAGAACCAGGTAAAAATAAAATAGGCTAAGGTTTAGTCCTGGGCATCGTTATTTGGATCATGGTTGCTAACTCTACCTTGGTGCTGGTTACAGACCCACATGGTTGTTATTCCTAGGACCTGGTAGTTCAGTTCCTCAGACATTCCTGCATGAAAGAAAATCATCTGGCTAAAAGGGAGCAAATATTCTGGGTACAATGTCACGGCTTTGCTAGTCCAGCCTTCTTCAGGTTCCTTGGGAGATGCATTAGTGCTTTGTGAAACTGTGGAGTAATTGAAGGTGCATAGTTCATGGTTTTTGTCATTAACATACTTGAGATTGAACCCAGCACTGTTACTTATTGTCAAGCTTGTGGCCTTGCACAAATGATTTAACTTCTCTGAATCTCTGTTTTCTAATCTACATCACTAGGCTAGTATTGCTTCTTTTATAGAAATGTGTTAATGTTAAATAATGCATTAAATGTTTTTTAGATATCATCAACACCAAGGTAGACAGCAGTTGTCATTGTCATGTGGAATGAGTCACAGAGGTTTTCTCAGCATTTTACTGAGAGCCTGGTCCTTACACTCCAGCATAATGGTCCTTGAAAATAAGAACCAGATTCTGAAATCTTGCTGTGTTTTTATAGTACAGAATATATATATATATATATTTCATATATATATATGGAAGTAAAATTTGGATTGCTTCTTGTTATCAAGTATCCAAATTACTTGCAGTTGTAGTTGTAAAACAGTGAAGAAACAGTAGTGACTGTATCATTATGGAGTGTGTAATTAGTCATGCCTTTTTAAAAATCATTTATGGGGTCCCTAGGATGTACTGAGTCCTGTAAGTTATGTAAGGATAAATAAATAAGGGCTTCTTTTCCCCATAAATACTACCTAGTAGAATAAAAATACATTTCTGGTTGAGTAAATTAATTAACACGTGAGGCAGAATAAATAAATGAAGTGCTAAGTAGGTGAACAAGACACACAGTGTAAGAAAGTAGGAGGAGGAGTGATTGCTTATGAGAGTGTGGGGAAACAGGGTGGGTCTCTGGAAACGATGGTGAAATCACGCTGTGAGACCTAGGTAGGGCTGCACTAATTTGAGAGATAGAAACACAAATATGAAAATGTAGAACAGGCGCAATGACAGGGATCCGTGAATATCACTGGCTTTGCCTAAGGAACTGTTAGTGGATGGAAGGGGGGAATGCTAAATTATAGACTCAGAAATCTTTCTTAACTTTTTTCTTATTATTATTACCAGATATTGATGGAAATGTTTTGGGAAATTTTAACTTACGTACATGTGAACAAATGAATAGCTAATTTTAATCAAACATAGAAAAGATTATTGGTCTAGTTTTACTTCATTTATAAAACAAATATGTTTCTATTTTTATTTAAAACGATGAGGATGGTGACTAAAAATAAAATGAACCAAGTTTTATGCGTGTTGCATTTTAACAAGTTGGATGTCTCATTGGAATGCACTTCCTTCTTGCTCCACATTTATTTTTGGAATTTAATAAGGTGCCTGTCATATCTGCCTCAAGGCTAAAAAACATCATGGGGGGAGAAATCCAAAGTACTGTCATGTCTGAGTGACATGGAGCCAATTTTATTTTATTTCCTTTTCATGGGGAAGTGGCTGAAATTAGCTGGCCGCACTTTTGAAAAGCCATTGCTATACCATCTGTTCTAAAGGCCTTGTGCTGGTTAACTGGTAATGACATTGCCTAGTGACATTTGTCAGGTGTATTTGACTGAGGAAACCAGTAGAGGATTTTCATTAAAAAATTAATTCTGTGCATTTTACTGCAACACTCATTCTCATGATAGATTCTGGTACAGTGCCACATATTTCCAGAAGTGGGTCTCATTACTTGAGAAACTTGGGAAGGTAATAACTTCTTTATTTCTTCTTTGTACTCCCAGAGCACATAATTAACATACTGAATCATTTAGCTCAACTCTCCATAGGACAAGGCTGAGAGAATACAATGGGGACATCAGAGAAACTGTGGCAAACAAGTATGGTTTCTGATTTTCATTCAGGGCGAGGGAAAAACTGCCATGTGCTATGTCTTGCTTGATAAGATATAAATGGGGCCATAATATTTTTTTAAAAAATTAAGTATAACCAGTATCAGAGAATTATCCTGCTCTGGCTTTGCCATTTATCAAACTGTAAAGTGTTATTAGCTGAAGGATCTGTCTGAAGCATAAAAGTAAACAGTATACCATTCAATAGGTATGTTGTTGTAATAAACAAAATCAGCACTGTGACCATTTTGCTAATTGAATCAGAGTTAAGATCCACTTTTTAGTAGTTACTATGGGAAGTTAGTTAAATAATATGAACCTAAAACATATAACTATAGTAATGTTATGGTAAATAATAGAGACTGTGAATAAAGTCAATGATTAGTGGCTAGACAGCTCTTCCTACTTTCATTATTTGGAATCTCTTGCTTCTTGGGTAAACAGTAAAAGCATAGTGAATCTAAACCACTTTTTAATGAATTTGTGTCTTCCTGGGCACAAAGAGAGATCCAGGAGCTCTTCACTGAATCCCAGGAGGACCCTGAAGTAGATTGAGAATTGAGTTTGGGTTCAAACTACCAAGTGAATATATAGGTGAGTGTTGGTTGGGTAAGTAAAGGGGGAGGGAAGCAATATAGGAAAATCTAACCATGAGATTTTGTGGCTACGCTTATTCTAATCCCAATTCTATGGGCTGGATCTATTCCTGGTAGTATAGAAGATAATTTAGTGGTAAGGCCAGGTCTAAATGATTAGCTATTGAGTCACCATGTAAGAAATAAATGTGAGATATGAAATAGCAAGATGAGCTCTGCCCCAAGTCAGAGATGCCCCTACTCGGCATTGTCAAGGCAATGTGAATCGTAAGAAGTCAACTGTCTATTGCCGTGTCGGCACTCAACATTTTATTTTCCTTTTTGATGAAACTCCAAGGCAATATTTTATAGATTCCCTAAAATACTCTTAAATCTCTCAAGAAAGCTGTTTAGCACTTATTTTTTTTGTAAATAATGCATTTATTTAAATAAATGGCATTTCTTGGAAAGAATATACCTCTTGATTATAGCTGGGCATTATCTTATTCTACGCAAGCTACCTATCTCTTGGGAGCATATTTTTTTAGTCAAAAACACAGGAAGATTTATTGGCTGTTTGAAATAAATGTTTATTTGATTCCCCAAACACTCATTGCTTAACTGGTCACTGACAAATGGTGCTGAAGGTTGAAAGAGGGTGGGGTGGATTCTTTTCAGTTTAATGAAAGATTTAAGGGAAACCCTCCTGAAGAAAAAAAAATGCAGCAACTTTTAAAATTTTTACTTTTAGTAAATAACTGCATTTAGTATTTTAGTGACTATCTACCAAGACTTGAACCATTCTGAACAGATTGAAGGCTTTAATCCACGTCTTCAGTGAAGGAGTCCATGCTTAGAACTGCTTTATTTAACTTAAATGTATCACTAACGAATTGCTGTGGAATTGTGTAATGCTGTTCCCAAGAGCAGCTCAGAATAGCTCCCAAGGTTTGAGTCTAGCTAGCCTTTATTCCTGGAGCAAGCAAGAGTAGGTTGTCATGGAGATAGGAGGGAAATCAGCAGACTCTATTTATGTTTTAGGTGAGAATGTACTGTCTTTCTTCTATAAAGTTTAGAATTGGACTGTGCTCCAGCGGCATTAGGCTGAATGCTTAACAGAGAACACTGTACACTTAGGGCTCGCTTAGGCTGGTTGATGAAATTCCATATTCACATCCCCAACATGAGGCCAGTGTCATCCTTTACTTATTATCTACAAGTACACGGACTTACCCTTTTCTCTTGTGTAAGAGTAATTGTTTACTTATAGATTTACCCTATGACCAGAAATTCTGAGTGATAGGATCGTCTTCCTCGACAGAGAGGCACTATGTGACTTGGCAGATATTACATGCTTACTCTTTTTCCTTTGGATTCTTCACTATTTCCCTTAGCGTTTCAAAGCACCCAACTGATCTCACTTTGAATTCTGACCTGTTACTTATTAACTGTTTGATGTAAAACAAGTAAAATCTTGTCTTTAAATTAGTAATAGCACTTAAATTACTCAATAAAATGAGTTTGGGGGATCACCTGAAAACAAGTTTTTCTGGGACTTAAGTCTATTAATCTTGTTCTCATAAGTGTAAAGGTTCTTTCTCAGAGTTTTTAAAAATTTGGATGTAATTCAAAATGAATTACCTGGAAACCACCTTTGTTGGGTTACCTGGAAACCACCTTATGATGAAGTATTCTGCTGTGATTTCTCTTTAATGTTTTTGATTTATAGAGAAATAATCAAAGTTTCATACATATAAAAGGGCTGACTGAAAAGCAAAGAATATTAGACAACTTAGCATTCTGTAAACAGAGTTTTTGGAAGTTTTGACTAGAAATAACATTTGGTCTTCAGTTGGTACCTGGAAGTCAGGCTTAATGTTATATTGCAAGTGATATTTAGTTTTAGCTGAACATTGTCATCTATCACATTAAAATGAGGTTGTTAATCTAAATTTGAGAGACTTCATAGTTTTATCTTTTAAAATGTTATGGTTCCCAACAGATACAAACATAGGAAAGTTAATTTTTACTTATGACTGCACAACTGTGGCAGTGATGACGGCGATTACAATGATATCTAGGATCTGTGTCCATAACCACATAAACTAAGAGCTGCCTGTCCAGTTTATATGTGTCACATTTACTGCTTCTTCCTGGTTTTGGGTGAGTTTTCCTGAGGTATATATACTGCTTTTATGGAAGCATTGCAGACGTTTTTCTGTATGAAAACAGAAAAACTGTGTTGTATCATAGCACACTTATATTATACATGCAGGAAGTTGATTATAACTCTTAAATATCACTATTATATTTTTAAAAGTCATAAGTAAAATGAGTAGTCAACTTCAAAACCACTATCTCGTAGACTAGCATATTAATCTTAGATGTAGGGAGGCCTGGAACTGAATTCTGTCTTAGCTTTTGGTTGATTTACTTTGTAATCTTGGTCAAGTTATTTAACTTGTGTCATTTTAAGTCTCTTTGTCAGTATAATGGAGGCCCTCAGGCTACCTAAGAAGCTCACTTTGAGGATCCTATCTGGTCATTGTCAAAGATGCCTGGACTGGACTGTCCCATATTAGGCTTTCAATAAAATGACTGCCTCCTTCCATTCTGTCTCTTAACAGTCTCCAGGTGGAGATGCCTCCTGCTTTCCCCTCCAATATCTGGTCCTCCTTACCCCTCCTGCTGGAGGCCTGCCAGAGCTGGTGCCATATGCCTAAAAGCGGTGTATCTGAGAAAAACTGACCATAATCGTAGCGGATTGTTGGCTTTATTTTCAGGTTTAAACTCTTTCAAAAATACTTTCTTAGAAGTCAATTAGATCAGTCAAAGTACAGTTTTGTGCAACATTATTGAGCAATGCATATAAACTAGTAGCAGAGGCAGACACAGACCTTTTTCTTCAGAATCAAACATGAATGTGTTAACTGTCATGAATAGGCACTCTCCTTGATATTGCCCACTTTGCAATCAGTGACTGGATAGAGATGTGATACATATAAAAGGTCTGTCCAGAAAGTACCCAATCATATAATATAGAAAATAGAGACATTTATTAAAGATACAAAATACAAGAAACATTATACATAGGACAATCTAGGCAGTAGTGGGGGCAAAGTCACCTGGATAATTTGATGTTTCACCAAAAAACTGTGCACAGGACATGACACATGAGCGGGAGTGTTGTCGTGATGAAGCTGCCAATCACCAGTTGTCCTTAACTGCAGCCTTCTGAATCATTCAAATAGTTTCCATGGGGGAATGTTCAAGCTTAATGCAAAATTTGATGCAGATTTGTTGCCCTACTTGCTCAGTCATTTTGAGTGCAATGGCTACACAGTACACATACTCACTCAATGGCATCTCCCACCCTCACTGACTAGTACAATGAAGTTGTCATTGTTCATGCATGTGGATTCCAGTTCACTTCCTTGGCTGCCAGGTTACATCAATGTTGCACAAAACATTATTATATTAACAATGGCTGGACTTTTTCAGACAGACTTTGTATATCCAATGGACTATTAGCCATAAAAAAAAGAAATCTTACTATTTGCAACAACATGGATGTACATAGAGGGTATTATGCAAGGTGAAATAAATCAGACAGAGAAAGACATATGATTTCACATATATGGAATACAAAGAAAAAATAGATGAGCAAACAAAATAGAAACAAAGTATTTGTGGTTTGTGCCTACTGCATATGTTTATAGTGGTCTCTTTGAAGTTGATGGTTGTTTAAGTTTGAGCACACTCTAACATCACTACAGATTTTACCCACCTTCCCAATATTTATATTTTTGACGTTATTTTTTACTTTTGTGTGTGCATTTTTGTGTATCCCTTAGTCTTTGTTGTAACTATACATGACCTTCCTACTTTTGCCTTTTAACCTTTGTACTAGTTTTACAGTTGACTGATCCACACTGCTTTTATTGTGTGTTTCCCTTTTTCACTGAGAATCTTTTTTCTATAATTTTATTCATATTTTTTATCTTTTGTTGTAATACTGGTTTAGTAGTGATGAACTTTTTTTCATTTTTTTCTTGTCTGGGAAACTATCTCTTCTTTGATTCTAAAGTTAACCTTGGTTATAGGTCCTTGCATTTTATCACTTTGTATATTTTGTGCCAATGTCTTATGTGTGGCCAGCAAAGTTCCTGTTGAGAAATCAGGAGACAGTCTTACGGGAGTTTCCTTTTAGGTAACTAACTTCTTTTCTCTTGCTACTTTTAAGATTCTTCCTTTGTCTTTAACTTTCTACCTTTTAATCATGATGTGTCTTGGTTTTGGCCTCTTTGAGTTCATCTTGTTTGGGACTCCATCATTCCTAGTTTGTATGGCCAGTTCCTTCACCAGATTCGGGAAGTTTTTTGTCATTAATCCTTCAGAGAGTTTTCTATTCCTTACACTCTCTTCTTCTTCTGGTACCCCTATGATGCCAATATTAGTATGCTTAATGTTGAACCAGAAGTGCCTTATACTATCCTCATGTTTTTAATTATTTTCTCTTGGCTATACCTGTTGTGTTTTATCTATCTTGTCTTTTAAATGGCTGAGTTGATCCTCTGCTTTATCTAATTTACTGTTGAGTTCTTCTAATGTATTCTTATTGTATTCTTTACTTCTGATTGGTTCTTTAAATGTTTTCTATTTTAATTTGTAAATTTTGTATCTCTTTGTTGAAGTTCTCACTAAGTTCATAAATTCTGCCTTTATGTTAACTGAGCATCCTTATGATCAGTATTTTGAACTCTGCATTTGGTAGATTTCTTGTCTCCACCCTGTTTAGTCCTTTCTTGGAGTTTCATTTGGGGCACATTTTCTTCATGACCTCCTCATTTCAGCTGCTTCCCTGTGTTTGTTTCTGTGTATTAGGGAGATTGGCCATTTCTCCTGGTTTTGGCAGAGTGGCATTATATAGTAGTTTTCTATGCAGGCTCCCTAGTCACTTGAGCCAGGTGCTCCTGGAGTGTTTCTTATGTGTGTTGTGTGTGCCCTTTCATCTAGTTGAGCCTCGATTACTGTTGGCACATCAGTGGGTGGGATTGACCCTCAGGCTGATTGGCTGTGATGAATGGCTGTGACTACAGCGGCCAAGCTGTTTTGTGGGGGCTGAACCCATGGAGTGGGATTTGCTTTAGCAGGGCTCTAGTACCTGCCAAGTTCATCTTTTGGGTATATCACTTGTGCGGTTGGTTATGTGGTGCTCTGGTGAAGTCAATGTCTGCCACCAGGTGTGTTGGTTCTGGGACCTCATGGGACCTCATGGCAGGCCAGTGTCAACTATTGCCTATGCTCGACTTGAGGTTCACCTGGCAGGAGCTGCAGAGTGATCTACATTTAGTTGCCATATGTCCTGAGCTTGGGGGACCTGGGAGATTCTAAGATGTGAACTGAGGCTTCCTGGTTTGGGGCCCTTTACCAAGAGGTATGGGGCATACCAAGGCCAGACACTGATTGTGTGGGATTTGTACACTTTTGAAAGATTTTAGGAATGTCCACAGTGTGAGCTGCTACAGGTTGAAAGAGGTAGTAGCTGGGTATATGAGTTGGGTGGGCCATGGTCTCAGGGAATCTGCAGGGAAAGATGAATTGTGTTCATCAAGTTAATGGAGAGCTCAGATTTGGTGCCCATCTGTGCCTGCCAAGTGAGGAGGAGAAGGCTCAGCAAGAGACCATGTTGTCTGCCAGCACTATTTTCTCTGGAAGAGCCGCCCTTCACTTTGCCCCTCCAGGCTTTTCTCTGAAGCTAGTTAATTCATTGTCCCTTATGTCCCTTGTGCTTTTTGAGCTACTGGCCCAACACTAGAGCTCCTATGCAGTAAGTTCATGAACAAATGAATCTGTATATGGTTGCTTTAAAACTTGCAGAGTCTCAGACTCCAGAAGCCCTCCATACTGCTCAGCCATGATCCCCCCTGGTTTTCACAGTTAGATGTTATGGTGTCTTCTCTTCCTGTCACTAGAATCCTGGGCTGGAGGGCCTGGTATGGGTCTGAGATTCGTCCCTCTTCCTAATACATTCCTCTTTTTTGTTAGCCTCTGTATTCTGGGTATGGGACATGTTTGTTCTATGTTGTAGCCCCTCTCACAAGTCTTCATGTAGCTTCTTATAGAAATTCTGTTTAGCTAGTCTTCAGGTGTTTCTCTTGATAGTTGTACTGAAATTTAGTTGTAATTTTGATGTGGTTTTGGGAAGACACAAGCATAGCATTTATGTATTCCACAAACTTGGGTAAAAGTCCTCAAATTTTTATTTCAGTGACAGAGCAGATTATTAAGCAGATTTTTGTGTTTTCTTATGGATATTTATAAAAGACATATTTATAAATTAACAGCAAAAGTTTATACAATCAAAGGAAGTATTACTACAAGTTAAATTGAGTATTTAAATATACTCGTGTGAAAATAGTATTTAAATAAAATTGAATGGAGAAAATGATTTCTTGAGAAGTTTCTCTATAGCCATGTGACATAAATTGCAGCTATAAGTTTAATATTCATTGTATAACTATTCCAAAAAAATCTTAAGTTTTGTCTTTTTAAAAGCTGAAATCTAGTATCATCAAACTATTGTTAGATGTGTGTCCTGACATGAAACAAAGTTTCTCTGGGGAGGAAGAATCAAAATCTAGTGGGGCACTCAAAATTATGCAATGTGATTGGTGGTTCTGAATCAGTTTGAAATTATAGAAGATTGAAAGACAAAAACCACATGATTTCACTCATATGAGGAATCTAATGAACAAACTAAACTAACAAGCAAAACAGAGATGGACTCATAGTTAGAGAGCAGACTGACAGCTAGCTGGCAGGGGAGGAGATGGGTGGAAGGGATAAGCAGAGGAAAAAGGACTCATGGACATGGGCAACAGTGTGGTGATTGCAGGGGTGTGGGTAAAAGGGGACTAAATGGTAATGGAAAACAATACAGTAAAAAAAGAAGAAGAAAACTATAAATACATAAATAAAAAGAAACAATAAGCATGGTGATGGCCAGAGGGAGGGGGTGCGGGGGTTAGGTGCAGGAGGATGGAGGGTGGGGGAGGTGGATACGTCTGTAATAGTGTATTGTGTCAATAATAAAAATGAAGAAAAATAAGTAAATAAAATGATAGAAGATTGAGTGTTTTTTTTTCTTTTTTTGCCACTGAGCTTTGACAACATACATGAGTAGTGGGCCTATGGAATATTATTACATTAATAATATGTGGGTTTTAAGATGATTATAGTCTTTTATAGACACAGATGTGGATTCTAAGCTCTAGATACAGATACAATAAATCAGAAATAATGGTAAATCAGGGACCTAGAACCATGAATATAAGTTGACATTTTAAAAGAATCATAATCTATGGTAGTTGAAATATATATTTAAAATAGAAAGGACATATATTACATATAACTTTTGGATATTCTTTTCCTATTTAATCACTATATTTAAGGAGAATTTAGTTGAGTAGTTTTGATTTTCTTTGAGAAGATAACGAAAACATTATTTTGTGCTTTCTTTAAAGGCATAATTTTCTGTTATGCTTGTGAATAGTGATTGCTATATTACTTCAATGTATTTATACTTTAATTGGATCAATACAGAGGTTAATTTGTATAATGTGGTAGGTGTTGTTTGGGGAGTAAAAAGAAGACTAACCCTTTGAAGTAGGTTTTCAATGTCATAAGTAATTAAAGTATTCATTTTTGACTTTACAAATGAATGATGATTTTGTTCCATTTCTCTAATCTGGAAATTAAAATTTGAAAACTGAACTGCTAAAGATTCTTATATTTTTATGTGATGTTGATGTCGAACACCTTTTAGAACTCTTAGAACACAGAATTGTTCTACTTTCTAAAGTTTGGTTTTATTATAAGTTGTTTTGTACTTTATAATCTTTTTTGGTTGTCACATTAGAGAGAGAAGTTAACGCAGTTATGGGATAACATTCCTTAAAGGCCTACTGTGTTTTAGGCACTGATTTCATTTACTTTTATTTAACCCTTATTTCTTTATTGAACCACCATATCCATTTGACAGGGAGGAAACCCAGGGTCACAGGGGTTAAGTGTCATGTTCAAAGTCACCCAGCAACAAAGTGGCAAAATAAGAACAAGGTCCCAGATCTTTTGACCCAAGGTCTAATGGTCTTTCCGTTAAACTTCAATTGCCAATTTTGTGTGTAATAGAAGAAGGCTATGATATCTTTTCTTACAGAGATAAATATTCTGAAATGTAAACTTTATATTGTACTGTTAAAAGGAGAACTAGAGAAAGTACGAGTTTTCACTAAAATTCAAAATATTCAGGGAGATAGAATTTAGATTAACATTGGGTATATTGGATTTTAGTTTAGTAAAAGAAACATATGAATGTTATATTATCCAGTGAAATATGAATTTGGGGAACCAAACTCTTCTTGGAGGTTTTGAATTCCAGTTAAGTTGTATAAGTCTAAAAGTAGAGAAAAGCTTTCTTAAAGGCACATATAAATTCAAAGAAAAGTATTGGCAAAGCAAAAATTTGTAAGAATTAATAAAATAGGCCTAGTATAAAGTGTTTCATGTTTTTAAAACAATTCAACTAGTGTGTAGATGTAGTACAGACACTGAATATAGTTAAGCTTTATTCTTTGGAGTTCTTAACCATGTGACCACAAATCTATACTGCCACCATGTGGTTGTATGTATATTTCAGAAAGAGGCTCCAGTGAGGATAATTAACCTCTGAAGTACCGAGAAGTAACAAAAATTATCCAGTGGTAGCTAAACTCTTCTTTTCTGAACTCAGAAACCTAACCGTCTGTGGGAGCACAATATACTTTTTCTAGACTACCCAAACTCTTACTAAGGCACATCAGGAACCCCACTGACTTGAATAGCAAAGCTATTTTACAGACATCACAGGAGATACACCAGGACCAAGAGTAGGATCTACATGTCTTTTCAGATTCTTTTGTGTTCATGGTGGAAGAAGCTATTCTATACTTAAGCAGATGTTAAACACCAACACAGTTTTTATCTGGAAAATACATTTTAACGCATTCTGTAGAAATCAATGAAAAAACAAGCTTGCCAAAGAAAATTCTATGGGTGTGTGAGAATGAAAATCTTCATTACTTCTTCACATTTAACTATGTTTATAAAACTGACCAGCAGTGTATCTGTCTGGGATTGAGTAGTTACTACAGATTGCAAGCCAGGTGTGTTGGCAGCTCTAATGTTTCTATAAACTCATTAACCCAAGGAAGCTACCTGATTGTCAACAGTTGATCTAAATTTTGTTTGAATGTGGATAATTTGTCTTTAGGTGCTGATGATCCTCCTGTTTTACTTGCTCTAGCAAGAATTGGATTAATAGATCAAAATAGCACAAATGACAACAGAAGACATCTAAAATTCTTTCTATTTTAAAATTTTAGAATATTAAAACTTCAGTACTTAAGGATTATCCACTTAGGTTATGTTTTATAATGTTTAAGAAATATTTGCAATATATCTTTGCATTAAAAACAAGTCTGTACTGATTATAAGTTACATAATTTGGGAAAATTCTTTAACCTATTTCCTTATGCCCGTGATGAGGAAAATATTAACATCATAAAAATACACAGAGGTCATAGGTCAGGGGAGTAAAATGCTACTGTGTTTCTCAAAGAGTGTGGTAGGAGTGTGTGCATGTATCTGTGTGTATGATTATGTGTTAAGACAATAAACAAAACTATTTTATTCAGCATAAACATCTTGACATCTTTCATATTTTATTTAACTTAGTGGTGGGAAGCTTGAACATTAATACAAAAGAATCTATTGTAAAGCACTTTATTTGTGGAGAATCCTTGTGGAGAGTGGAGGAAAGAGGAATAAGCTAGTCCCATGAGAGCCTTTTGCTGAGAGAAGAGTATGAAACCAAGACTCTCAAGTAACACCAAAACAAACACGCCCTGGCAATGTCGTCTTTGTCTCAGTAATTTTCACTGTGCACCAGCAATTTCTCAGGCAATTTTTAGAACCTTTTTGAAATTGGTCTCCAAATTGTGCACTAATACACAAGTGCTAATGAAAGCCTTCCTAGCCTACAACCTCATTAGCTCTCTCTCACTTTTTTACTAATCCACAAAGTCTGTCCTTGTTGGTGGACACCTGGCGGTCCCCTCCCCTTCCCATATCTCAGCAGAGATGTAATTGCCAAGGAGTGGTGTGAGGTTTCGTATTACCTAGATGTGTGGCTTATGCAGACTCTTCCGTGAGACTGTCTGTTGTCAATAATTAAGAGCTATCAAAACACTTGATAATCTGACATGAGGGCCCCTGTGATCCCCAGCTTCTGTTTTATTATTTAAATACACAGGATGCACAGAGTATACTGGGTCCTAAGTAAGCCATATCAGAGAAAAGGTTGGCTTTTCAGCAAACAGGATGTAGCCCAAAGGTTATGACAAGGCAGAACAAACACAGCCCAGTGAACAGCCTTTATTGCTGAAGAGCTTGACAGAGCAGGTGGGATTTTAGAAGCTCTTTTGAATACTGAGATGACTGGAACTAGCAAGATTTAATTAACAAGCTGTTGTGGTCAAATGCAGAGACCATGAAAATGGGCATGCATTTTGGACTTAAGTATGAGGAAAAATTGTGTTTTGAACAGAATGATTCCTAGAAATAATACAATGCTATGTATTATTGACTTACATAAATAAAGAGTTAATTTTTAGAGAAACAAATTCTCAGTAAAAATTAAAGCCACTGGAGTCTGTGTGTAAACAGTGAAAAACACTTGGTAAAAAATGGTTAAACTTCTGTTTTCAGCAACATTAGCTTAGCATAGGATTGACTACCTAACTAATCTGAGTATTTGGACTGAATTCAGGGCTATTAAGGTTTTTTAATTCCAATTTATGACACGAGATGTCAATGATGGTATAATTAAAGTTATTATCAGTATTTTCAGATTAGATTATAGGTTAAGACACAATGGTACACATTGAGGAGAAACAATGTATAATAAGGAACAATATCATAAAAATCTTTTGATAGTAATATGTCAGGATAGTGTATTTGAATCTTTAAAATAAAATGCCCTGTTATAATGCCATTTGAACCTTTCTTTAGCTAACATGTCTTGAGTTGAATCTGAGGTAATATAACCTGTATTCAACTCTAGGTGGTAAGTATATGATAAATGATACACATTCTGAATATATTGATAAGACACATTTCATAATTTCGAAATAATGTGCTAGCATGTCAGAGGGAAGCTGATTTGACATGAAAATAAGTGTTGTGGCTTAGAAAGGCAGAGCTAGCTTAAATTTATATATGGATTTCAGGTAAAAATATGGCTGGAAATTTTAGGTTAAGTCTTAAGTTAGAAGCACGATCACTATTAGTTTAAGTTATAACCAAAATAATTTGAAAATATACTTAATAACGATAGGAGAGGAGAATGTGGCTGCTAATAATGTTTTAGTCTGTGTTGCATTTTATGTAATCATATGTTCTTCTTCAACTTTCTGAACTTAAGAAGTTAAAAAAATATGTTCATTTTCCTCAGAGGAGCAGATCTTTTTAAAAGATCAAGTAAGAAAAAAATTAAAAATAAGAGATCAAGAGTTTCAAGTATTTTAGTAGTTTTCTTGCTTAATTGCCCATGATCTTCCTCTCTAAAATTCTACCTGTTCATCAAAGTCTAACATAAATGCCCTTTCAGTGACCTTCTGGCTGTAAAGAAGCTAAATTTCACTTTTCAACTTCATAAATATCATTCTTTGGGAATGTATCCCTGTTACTCATACACAGATACTTATGTGTTTAACATTTTCTTCAATCGGGTTTCCTTGAGAACAAAATTTCTTTCACCTCAGGGGTACTTGGTGAAAGCCCTTCATTTTATATTCTGGCTCAGCAAAACAATGGACTGAGCTCAGCACACTCGGTTTCCTTCCCTGTGTGTTCTTTCCCTCCCTGTCCCTTGGCCAATCCCTTCTGAGCCTTCAGTTCTCAGGTGATCTCCCTTGCTCACAGGGACCTTCTAATACTCTCCTCAGACTCATGTCCAATTGAATCACTCTTTTCTGTGTTCTCATTAAAATATCTTATGCTGTTATACTTAGCATTTCACACTTTGGTAGTACCTGTTTCCTGGTCTGTATCCTCGAACAGAATTCTCTCTCTCCTGGAGATGAGAATCATAGGGCATATGGTCAGTGTTCAGTAAACATTAGGAAACAAACATAGCAGCATTTGTGGGATGTGACCACCATGAGAGCTGGGACTCTTCGTTTGTACATCCTTATGTCTCTGGTGCTTGGAACAGTGCCGGACCCACAGAAAATCATCAATAAAATAGTTGTAACATGAATAAAAAATAAGCGAAAATAACTGTACCTTTTAAGAAGGAAACAATTGGTTACTAAGAGGTTTATCATAAATGATAATTATAGAAGGGAAGCACTAAGAATTTGATGACAAAGATAGTTGAGAATATATTTGGAGGTAGGCAAAATAAAGAGCAAGAGCAAAAAAGGATGACTGCAAATGAGCTGCTAGATGCTGGCCTTTGACAAATGAACCCTTACTCGCTGAAGTTTACCTTAGCTTGTCAGCAGCTGACAGTAATAAAAGGTGGAAGAAATATGAAAAATCACTTGCCATTTCACACTCACTGCCATGCTTTGTCTGTTTGCACCATTGTGATGGTTCAGATGGCTCCATTTGACCCTAACCTCTAGCTCTTCCATCCTCAGAACCGATATTTATTGCCACATATGGGCTATGCATGGCAGCTGCAAAATCCAGATGCCAAGCTTTGGAATGTATTTTTACGGCGGCACCATCTGGGGCTCTGGCCAGCCTTCTTTATTGTCTCTTGAATGTTTGCACTAATAGCTTTGCTGGGCTGTCTCACTACCTGTGGGACATGCTGAGGGTCAGGCCATTTATGAGATCTTGTCGTTCTGGTTAGAATTTCCCTTTGAATGACTCTTACTTGCTATCAACTTATTCCTTTCAATGTATCTGTAATGCCTTAGAGAAATAATAAAACAGGTGGTCACAGAGACTAGGCAGGAAGGGGACTGTTCTCACAGCACTAAGTGAAGATGTTTTCCATGGATCCACAAGAGCCCATTGTGGATTTGGGGGGGGGGGGATATGAATACTCTGATAATTTATTAAATATATTATTTAGCATGGTTATCATTGAAATGAAAGATATACCTTAATATAGTGCTTGTGTCCAACCTATTAAAATAGCATATTAATCTCTAGTTGAGGAAAAATGGTCACAAAACAAATAAACAGCATTTTAATTTCTGTGAAATTGAAAAAAAAGTTTTATTTCTCAGCAATCAACTGAATTGCTTGAAGATTCACCTGCAACTCAGGGCCATTTGTGATCCTTAGAACTGTGACTGAAGAAATTTCTCAAGGTTAAACCAAGTTGATTCACTGTTTTAAATTGCAATAAACCCATTGTTTTAAATTAAGCAATATAGCACAAAGAAGATTCAGATCGAACAGTAATTTAATGCATTACATCTGGCAAAAGGAATTGGATCTGGGAGTTTAAATGACTTATCCAAGGTCACACAGGCCACAGAGCAGAATGGAAGTGAAGATGAGGTTTGTACAATTATTCGATGACAGTACGACCGACAGAGTCAGTCATGATAATTCGAGTCCCTGAAATGATGAAATGACCTAAACATTGTTTAGTGCCCCCTCCACTTCCACTGTACTGACAGTTGTGCTGCCCCAGTGGGTAACCTCACCTTTGGTGATGGCTTTAGGGGTAGGCGACATGGATCAACGCTTCAGACAGGCAGGGGATGTGGGGAAACTGCATTTGTTTGACCTCCATGAAACCTCTCCCTGGTCTCTGGGCCTCATGCGGATGTCACTGAGAGGCTGCCAACCCAGAATCAGGGAGGAAATGAGGCCCTCCCAGGCTCCTGGTTCCTAATTGGCCTGTTTCATATCTGAGGAGATATTTCAGGGTGAAGAGAGTATATGGGAAAGCAATTGAGTTGGAGCCCTGCCTCTGCTTTCTGTGTCTGGGATTGAAATGAGGTGCTTCATTTTCAATAAAGCCAAGAATGGAGATGGAGACAGGACTTCCATGCATGCCTGTTCCAAACCAGCACACGTATGCTTGTGAAATGCACAGGAGGGTCACAGAAGCAGAATTACAAGTTATGTAGCCGCTTAAAGAAAACAGCTACAATTAGATCCAAGGGATGGATGATATTGTCTCCAAAGACACTTTAAATAGAAGTGAGCTGTTAAAGCTTTTCTGTAGACTGAGAATAGACCCTTTTAAATGATGTTTAGTCTTGGAAAGAACAAGACATATTGCTACACTGTGTTGTCAGTTCTCTAATGAAATGGCATAAAAGGGAGCTTTTATTGTGGCTTAATCCTTTGTTCTGGGGACTTGGTGCTTTTATATACAAGGATATATTTAAATAAAAACTCATAACGCTATTACTATTCACATATTGGCAGTGAAGTGCTAAGATAAAAGATATACGTGTCAATGTGTGTGTGTGTGTGTGTGTGTGCATATTTTTTTAAGTGTTGGTTTATTACCTCAGCTGGAAGAAAATCAATACAACTATGGCAAAACTTCTGGCTGCTCTGTTGCTGAAGGAAGACATTTCAGATTTCATCTTTTGTGTGAAGGAGATGGGAGAAAAGTTTATAGTACTCTGAAATATCCTTGTACTGATTGACACATTCTAGATCCCCTGGAAAATGATGTCTTAAAGCTGTGCACCTAATAATTTTCACCACTTTAATTTTATAGATTATTTTTCTTGTTGGAAAATAAATGTTTTACACAGCTATGATGGTGGGAAAGAAACATATCACCAACTAAATCATTTCATACAGTAGCGAGAAGATATCTGAAGTGAAATTTCAAACGTATTCTCAAGTGAAGTAATAGGTCATATGCAGTAGATAATGTGAAGTGCTTGAAAAACACATCAGAGACTGCTACTATTTGGTTTATGTTTCAAAATCTGTTGTGCAAATTGAAAAATGGCAACATTGTGGTGCCTACGTTTCTAAAGATCTACAAGAGGTGAAAAAAGTAGTGTTAAAGGATCAACTGGAACCAGGTTTTTGCTGCACAAAGCACTCACAAAAGGGTGCTCGTACTAGTAGGTGTGCTGGGAGTTGTATGCTCACAGCGGCAGAGCATTCTCTCCATAAATGTCTTTGGGTGGACCTCAGCTGTACATTTTTCTAAGGAATAGATTACTATGGAAGAAACCCTCTTCGGGGTTTTCTGAAGGGACAGGCTTCAAGTTGCACCTGGAAGTAAGCTTGCCTCTCTTGCACACACACACACACACACACACACACACACACACAATGCAAAACAAAAACTCTAGATGATATATTTTTAAATATCCTAAAAGTTACCTGGAAAGTCATGATTATGTTAACATTGTCATTTAGCGTTATAAATTGGTGTTGAAAAATCATAAAATATGAAAATGATTACAGGAAATTTTTGAGAGAGCAGGTGATGTTGATGAGCACTGTGATGATAAAGAACGTGATGATTGTGGTGATGATAACTGACTTTGCTGTGAATAAAGTGGTGCTCTAAATATTTTAGTTATTATTTCATTTAATTCTCACAACAAGTCTATATTATACCATTTAAGTGAGAAAAAAACAAGGCATGATGCTTAAATATATTTTCCAAGGTTGCACAGTTGATAAATGGAAGATTCTGTTTTCTGTGTTGTAGTTCCTCTCAGAGGAAAAGGTTGCAAAGCTGTCTGTAGGGTCATCTGATCAGTGTGGAAGTGTAGAATGTTGAATTATGATAGAAATTGAAAAGAGTCCCATTCCAAACAGAGGCATGGCTTCAAAGTTAAGTGTTAAGCCATTTACCTGTCATTATAAAATTTAGAATTTCTAAAGTTTTAAATTCAGTGCTTATAACCAGTGGAAAGTACAGCCATGATTTCTTCCCTAAAACATTCTTGTTACCAAAGCTATATAATTAGTTATAATAACAGAGATATTTGTTTGCTTATTTATGGATCTTGGGCTGGGTCTAAACTGAAAATTAAAAGATTCAGGGGCAAATTTCAGTTTTTGGCTTTATTCTTGAATCACTGACACATACTTTCTGCTTGTTCCTTGTTTGTCAGATTTATCGTCATCTTCTTATACCAAACTGATTTTGTAGTAATTGCCATTTCTCATGAAATTGTATATTCTTAAATCTTTCTACATGTGTACATTTAAAGAAAGGCTATTACTTTCCATCCTGATTTATTCGGCTTTACTCAGATTTATTCTCTGCCATCAGAGGAATGTTAATTTTAAGTTTTTATGAGTTTCCCTCCATTTTGAAGAGTGCCTATGTCATCTGGGAAGAGTGTCCTTTAGTTTCTCAACTAAATCCTCCTAGAGGCCTTGTGCTTTTCTGTTTTTGCCATGACCATCCACCACCAGTCCCATCTTTCAGGATCACAGCCCAACACCAAGGTAACTTCTAGTGTACAGTGGCACATACAATAAGATGGAGGCTTTGCCTTCTTTGTCTCTTTAACATTCTCCATTTCTTTGATAATTTTATTAGTGCTGAAGTGTTTCTGACAAATAAGGATATTATATTTTAATATTTTAAAATTAAAATGGCATATAAGACAGACTACTATTCAAGTATACCACTGCATAAAAATGTCTTATTTCTATTCCTTAAGAAATACCTGAACAGTTAGAAAATTGTCTGGGTTAATGATTGCCCATTAAGTACTGAATTTGGTCACTTAATCTGAGGGAATAAGGCATAATTCATTAAATAATTGTTGTAATTCAAGAACCAGTATTTTTCTAATGTGTTCCAAAAGTTTCATTTATATTATCTGATTCATCTTTATATCTCTACGGCATAAAGGGCAGGGATCATGTCATCTCTATTTTCCA
Source organism: Phyllostomus discolor (assembly GCF_004126475.2). Classification (NCBI taxonomy): domain Eukaryota; kingdom Metazoa; phylum Chordata; class Mammalia; order Chiroptera; family Phyllostomidae; genus Phyllostomus; species Phyllostomus discolor. The sequence goes on from NC_040904.2 coordinate 64,563,367, forward strand.
AAGGAAGTATCTGAGAGAAGGAAATAGAGCCATTTGCCTACAGTTACAGAGTGTGGCAGAGACAGGAGTAGCAAAAGATGCTATGTTTGCTCACAGCCAATCCCTCCTCTTTCCATTAGTCCCAATCCTCCTTATTCCTTAAGGTAAAGGCCATTAGGGAATTGATCTTGTAGGGGGAAAAGCATCTGTTTTCAAATTGGATGCCTTTTACAAGTTTATGTGCTTTGATATAATTTTAATAAGTATATCATTGCCTACTTTTCTTTATGAGGGATGATATAAAGTGAAAAAATACACTTACAGAAATGAAATGAAAATAATAAATAAGGTCCTCTTCCATTTCCATTATTCTAAGTCATGCTCCTTGAAGCTTCAATCTCAATATGATGTTAATAGAACCATTAGATATGATTCATACCATACATAAGACACTTCTATTGACAATTCCATCTTGACCAAGGGTCAATGGATCCATTACAATGCAAATCTTCCTATATACTTTCCATCTAAATCAAAGGAATTTGGTCTTGTGTCCACTCTAATATGTTTCATGAACTAGAGTCCAATCTCGTATGAAGTACACATCTGTGTTTCCCATACTAAATCATGCCTCTGTCTATTTGCTTTCAATTTAAAAGGTAATTAATTAAGTTTTGCATTGATAGACTACTTTGGACTATTTAAAGAAATACATAGGGTTTATGGGAATCCAAGTTTGCCCTTTTAATACATACAAAGCATATGAAAAAATCTTTAATGGATATGCGTCTTAATGTTTTGTACATGCAAAACTATTTTACATATTATATAAGATATATGGAGTCAGGAAATATTCCAAAAAGAATATCCAGAGTCAATCTTGTAAAATATAAGAACAAACTGAGGTTTCAGCCAATTTTTCAGACAAGTTAAAGTCAGGCACAGGCATTTCTTTAAACTTCCGATTTTCCCTCAGGCCATTTATCTCTAAGCCGTTTTATCTTCGTCTCTTTTTCCCGTTGATGGTGGGCACCTCTCAGAATCCTGCTCTGCTCACTGCTTCAGAAAGCAATTGACTTGGAACCTGTCCTTCATCTGCACAATCACTAAGCCTGTTAGTGGCCACAGTTAAGCCTCAGAGCCATGCTGATCTCGTTTTCTCTTTTCTTTCTTTCTTTTTTAAAAAGTATTTATTTATTCTTTTTCATTGAGGTATAATATAATATTACATTAGTTTCAAGTATATCATCTAACAATTTGATATTTATATATATATTGGTAAGCGATCCACACAATAATTCTGGTTAACATCTGTCACCATACCCAGTGGCAGTTTTTTTCTTGTGATGAGAACATTTAAGATCTATATTCCTAACAACTTTTAAATATGCAGTTCAGAATTATTAACTGTAGTCTCCATGCTGTGCATTATATCCCAGGAATTATTTATTTTATAACTGGAAGTTTGTACCTTTTGACCTCCTTCACCCATTTTGCCAACCTTCCACCCCCAACCTCTGGCAACTACCAGCCTTTTCTGTGTATCTATGAGTTTGTTTGATTTTAGTTTGACATATGTTAGATCATGTGGTATTAGGCTTTTTTTGTCTAACTGATTTCAGTTAGTGTAATGTTCCCAAGGTTTATCTATTTTATCTCAAATGGCAAGATTTCTTCTTTATCATGGCTAAATAGCACTCCATTGTGTTAGTGTTCCATGTATGATTCTTTATCGATTTATCCGTTGATGGAAATTTAGGTTGTTTCCATGTCTTGGCTGTTGTACATAATGCTGCAGTGAACATGGGGCAGGGAGGGTGTGGGTAGATCTTTAGTTAGTGTTTCCGTTTCTTCAAATAAATACCAAGGATTGGGATTTATGCATCATATGGTAGTTTTATTTTAAATTTTTGAGTAGCTTCCATTCTGTTTTCCATAGTGGCCATACCCATTTACACCCCACCCACACTGCATCTTTTTCTCATCTGTGTTACTTTTCTTGAACTAATGTGCTTCTCCCCATTTCTGCTGCCTGTGAGTGCACCCCTTTCTAGATGAAATTATAGTAGCAGAGAATTCTTTGAATAAGAACACATATAATGGCCTTCCTTCCCTCTTCTGAGATTCTGAAACTTCACAGCCCCATCATGGAAATCACAGCTTCCCTGCACCCTGCATCTTCCTTTCTCCTTTTATGGAAGATTGGCTGGTGGTAAATTCTAGATCAGGCAGAGCTGTCTATAAATCCCTGAACTTCTTGCTATGTGATCATTGGCAAATCCCTTAATATTGCCTAGTCCTCATTTTGTCTTTTATAAAATAGTGATAATAATCACTCACATCAGAGGGCTGTTGCAAGAATTAAATGAGATGATTAATGTGACAGTCACAGTGCATGGCTCAATATAGTCACTTCCTCCTCTTCACCTTCTTTTCTCTTCCATCCCCCCCTCCTTCAGATACCTTATTTTTGTGGAAAAAGTCTGGCTTTTTAAGTGTACCACCAGCCCGTCACCTGGCTACAAACTGTTGAACTTTTCAAATATTGATTCTTATTCAGAAATGTTTGATTTTGCAGGGTGCCAAGTACTATATATAGATTTTACTTTTCAGATATGAAAGGTAGTCTGAGACTCACAAAAGTTTAACTTTTGTTCAAAACCAATGAAGCATAAAAGTTTAAAAATTATGCAATAAAACTTAACAATGGAATTTACACAAAATACATCTTAATTGAGATGAGTTTTACATGCTGGTCCAAATGTACCCAGGTCTCCAGGTTCAACGTTTCTCTCTACATGTACATGGTAGTAAAAAAGAACTAGTTGCTTTAGTACTGACAATATTATTTGTAAATGGACAACATCTAAACTTACAAAGCTCTTATTAAAGAAAATTTTCATTAGCAAGCAGCTACTTGGCATCACAGGAAAACAAAGCAGAAAAAAAGATAAATGAATCTGTCAAAACATTTCATCTTCCCAGGTTCAGTTTCTTGTAGGCATTCTGACCTGCTTCACCTGCACCTGAGTTACTCTATGGGACATGTCCCATCACTCTGGAACAGATAAATATATGTTGTGAAGAATTTGGGTGTTAATTAGTGGGTTGGCCTGACTGTGGGAGGAAATCCTAGTGTAGAAATAATGGGTCACAGTATGGGCCAAAATGAACAAGAATAAATAAAACAGTTTATTTGTAAGTGGGGCTGATCCCTCTTGCTCATGCATTAGTGCCTGGCTACAGGAGAGTAGTAATTTATTGATGCAGATAGCTATGTAAAGTGCATGCAATTTGTGAGGGGGCTTGACCCTTGACTGATGGGCCATATGTTGTAAAGCCCTAGGGATGTCATTTGCCTCAGCTCTCTTCCTCTCTCTGTCTCTGCACCTATGGTCCTTGTTCAATCACCACGTATTGAACTATAGACTCAGTAACTCCCCCAATAAATCTCCAACTAATGACTCACGAAGGCCATAACTTAACCCTTTCTATACAACAGAGCACATTATTTTGCATCATGCTCACATTCAGTGAAATAAAAGATAAATATTATATGACCTAGAATAAGAAAGTAAGTTGTAAAATGCCATTCTCTGCTGGGTATTCACTGTATGTGGATGTAGTAGAATTTCTTTGAGCTTGCTGAATTATATCATTATTCTATCTTGTCTAATTACAGCTTACTATTATAACATAATTCTTAAATACTGTTAATATACCATGCTAGAGAAACATTTAGAGTATTTTAATTAGCTTCTTTTGTCTAGGTCTTCTTTTTTCTAATAAAATATGGAATCTGTGCTGAATGAAAAATACATATATTTTAATTCCCACATAGAAACAAGTTTTAAAAAAATATTAGGGCACTTACATGGAATAATGGGGGGAAAGTACACTGTGTGCTTTAAATACTTAGTGTACACCAGTTTTTCATTAGAGTCAGTTCCAGCAGAAAGACTTCACACCCAAAAAGTATTAATGCCCAACCCCAGCCCTGGGAACATATAATATGGGCTTCCTAAGCTCTGTATGCCACCTGGAAAAAAACAATAATGCTAACACTGGGAAAAAGTTCCTGCAAACATATTGTGTTAATTTATTTTTTCCCATCAAACAGAGTGAAACAGTAGAAATATTATTTAATGACATGCTTATCAGTTCAATTTACCTAAGTTTAGAAGTCCAGTCAGTTGACACATGCTCATACCAATCACTTGAATAAAGATGAGAAAGTGTCTTGTTTAAAGTTCTGAGAGAACATAATTTCAGGCAACAAGGGTACCTCCTTTGCTAATCCAGAGTCTGAAGTAGCATTTTCATATTCACTCCTTTTCTTCTGTTTGGGGCACAACTCTTGGCTGATTGGGCAACCCCTGAGGAGTGGCCAGAGGTATGTAGGAAGAATGAAGGGAGCTGTGTATCCCTGGCCTGAACCCCCACGTACCCCCAGGACATTGTTCTCCATACAAGCGGTAGTAAGAGAACAGCATATCTGTTTATTTTCAGTGCTTGTAATAATCAGATTCCCAAACAACAATTCATCTTCTAGATAACTTGCCACTACAGAGTTCATGGTATATGCAAAATGTTCTTTATATAATAGTTCCATCATATATTAGGTAGGTATATAATATTTTTATTTTTACCATATTTGGTTGCATTTTCTTTATTGGTATATAAAGGATATTTTTATAGATTTTCTCCTTCTAACAAATAGCTTTCTCTCATGAAAGAGAAAACCCAGATCTTAGAGTCAATTAAAAGACAGATGAGAGGCAAGTTGACTCATACAATACATGAACATTTTTCATTTTTGAGTCACTATTCTTATCAACATGGACAAGTGATGTAGAAAAAATATTAAAATATACAGAAAAGAAGTCATTGTCTTCTGTCCTAAACCCAGTAGACTTACAGCATACAATGCAGCCAGAAAGCAAATCAGCATAAATAAACCATGCATCCACAATTGAATTTCAATAATTTAAACATAAATCCTTTAGGCTTTGATACATCCTTTTTCCACATGAGCTTTCTTTTGGATTTTGGCACTCCTAGCATTCATTTAAAATTCATTTGTAAGTCACAAGTACATAAGATGCCTAGAAACCTCTAATAAACTAATCCCTTTGAGGTTATTGTTCCATAATTTAAGAAATTCTAATGAAACATGGTTGGCAAGGGGTTTTCCAAGATAGAAGGTCAATATATCTGCCTATAAAAGGGACCAACATTTTAAATCATAAATTGCTAACTTTTGTACATTTGGCAATGCACGAGGGATAATCATCTGTAATACATATTTTTGAGATTCACAGCAAGCAAGGATGAACTACTGATATTTGGTTTTTATATTAAAAATAGTCAATAGTTTTCAGAAAATATTCTGGCAGAATAGCTTTTCTCTTCCCTGGTATGATTTCCCCTGGATTAAAATTTGGCAGCTAGAATTCATTCTGTGTTTCAAAATATGCAAAACTGCACTGGAAATTATATTATTTTTTTGTTTTTAAAAGCCTTCTAATTAAAATTTAAACATAATAACAAACAGCACATGAAACATTTCAAAATATAAAAGTATGATTTATTTGAGTGTCAAGCTTTAGGAAATTAAGTGTGCTGACTTGATTTGTACAAGATTGAGACAGTAGTGATCTTTGTATAAACCATGTTTTATGTCACCATGTTTCTTCTCCCAGTTCTTTACTTAGTCAAATAGTGTAGCTGTAATGTGTTTATACTCATTAGAAACAACCAACAGACACCCTTTTCTTAAAAGAATTCCTAAAATGCAGAAATCAATAGCATTTTCTAAATCAAATTTTCTTAGCTCACATTAAAAACACCTGTGGCTGTTGAGTTTTTCTATATGATGGCCCACGGAACACGAGGTAATTTTGCTCTCGCCTCCATAACACCAAGCCATGTTCTGATGTCATCATAGTAAGAAAACGGAGTCAGTGCTTCCTGTATATACATACAGATAGGCTTTGCTTCTCAGAATTGTGTTATCTTCTGATATTACATGAAATTGTGGCATTGGACATAATGAAAATGCCTCACTGTTGAACTCAATGGTTCAAATTATTTTGCTAATATAAACAAGAATCCATAATCACTGATGTTTGAAGATTGCTGCTGTATATTTAGCAGTAGGGCAAAAATTACACAAAAGATATAAGGATAGTTACTTAGGATTGAAATGGCTTGCAGAATATTTAAGAAATATTTAGAGTTTTATTTTCTTTTAAAAAATGGAGTTTCTGTTTCATAGTTGGCAGTGATAAGGAATTTTATTTTGTAATTTTTATGGAAAATATTTTATTAAGCCTCATGTAGGATAGAAGTTTACATTTTCAGCCTCTAAAATTTCAGTCTTTGTGTAAAACAATGAACATGATGACAATTATTTCATATCTTCTATTTATTCTGTATGGCAATTCAACAAATACTTATCGAGCACCTGTTCTGTGCTGGGCATTGGAAGAGGTTGCTGAGCGAGAGTGCCTCCCGTGCCTGTGGAAACGTGCAGTGTGAACGACAGCGATGCTGCCCTGAGTAATTCCAACACTTCTTTGTTAATTACTGAGAATTTTCTATAGTTGGAAGCTTTCCAGAAGCAGAGGGAAATGTACTGGTAAAATTATAATACAAAGGTGTATATATTTTTGGGAATGAATATTTATTTAGTTTTATATTATTTTAATTATTTTTATTTATTGATTTCTAGAGAGAGAGGAAGGAAGAGAGATAGAGATAAAAGTGGAGAGAGAGAGAGAGAGAGAGAGAGAGAGAGAGAAACATCGATTTATTATTACAGCTATTTATGCATTCACTGGTTCATTCTTACATGTTGCCCAAACCAGGGATGGAACCTGTAACCTTGGTGTAGGGGGACAACACTCTAATCAACTGAGCTTCCCAGCCAGGGCTGTTTATGTTATTTTTAAAAGCATAGCATCATCCATGACAGAAATTAATGGGCCAAACATTAACCTAAACCATATTTAGAAATTACAGCTGAACTAGTAAGGAAACCTCAGCACTGAATGAGGAAGTAAGCATAAACTGTGATTAGATCCTCTGTAGTGTGCTGTTTTTTTAAAAAAATAATATCAGCATTTAGCCCTGGCTAGTGTGGCTCAGTGAGTTGAGAACTCAGTGAGTTCTCAGCACCGGCCTGTGAACCAAAGGGCCACCAGTTCAATTCCCGGTCATGGCACAGGCCTGGGTTGCAGGCCAGGTTCCTGGCTGGGGGCATGTGAGAGGCAACCGATAGATGTTTCTCTCACAGGTCAATGCTTCTCTCCCTTTCTTTTTCCCTCCCTTCCCCTGTCTCTAAACAATAAATAAAATCTCTTTAAAAATAAGAGTATCAACATTTATTTAATATGATAAAAAAGAAATGAGATTATAAACATTTGCATTTAAATAGTAAGTAGCCTTTACTACTTACACGTGCTCACTGTATACTATATACACCATGAACATAATTACATTTGTATAGAAACTAAGAACTGGATTTGAAACCTGCTTATTGCCGTACACATTTATTCCAATGAAGTATAAGCCCAGTACTTTAAAATACCCACATTTTAAATTGTTTTTCGAGAAACAGTAAGCGGTAACATTTGTGTTTAAGCTGACAAGAGTGTGGCAGTAACTGCTGACATTGTTGTTTCAGCCAGTCTTTAGCTACATATCACACCAGTAATTTTTATGACATTTTTTATTGTCTCTGTACAAGAGATAATAAAGTAGCAGAAACAATCACAAGTGAAAAAAAATCCAAGTACCACTCAGATGTACCCTGGTGTTCTTTAACCCTTTGTTTTGGGCACCCTAAATTATGTATTAACAGGCAACTGCCTTACAGCAAAATTAGATGACCCCATGAGTCCAGACTTTACCTTTTTCATGTTGTTTCATTATTTCAAGATTTTTTCCTTACAGTTAACCAATGGCCCTTTAGTCTTCTGAACAAGTTCTCAAATCAACGGATTTGTATGCTATTTTTAGCATGCCTGTGTGAGTAGTGGAGAGCAGCCTCTTTGCCTGCTGTATGTTACACTTTCCTGCAGAGTGTAGATGGAAGTACTTCATTCGGAGCTTTTCATTTGGGTCAGTAACATTGCAAACATAGCACAGGTGGCTATAATTTTACACCATGTGAGTGAAAATGATCTTTTTCTTTTCCTTCAACCTCCTTGTTTTGCTCTCTCAAACTCATAAATGGAGGGTTAGAGCTGTTGATATTTTAAATGCATGAACTAGTTTGAAAGACTCTTCAAAAAGGAATTCAAGCATTCTAATCGAAATGTAACGTTATTAGTGATGGGGAAAGACTGATGTATGTAGGGTTCAAGTCCACATAAAAGTGGTGGCATCATTCACTATTTATCCTATTACAACTGTATTTTATCACAGTCTATCACAGATTCATACTGAAATAGTATCTTTTCTTTGTAAAACCCTTTCTCAGATATTAATGAACTGAAGTCTAGCTACTTGACAATTTTAAAATGAAAATCCCCTTTTATAGGTAGCAGCCCTTTTTTTGTGAGGTAGACTAGAGCATGGGTAATCCTTTCTGAAGTGGCAGCATCATGACTGGATAGTTCCAACTGTACCTGGAGAATATTTATAAGTCTGAGTTTTAGATACATAGAATAAGAGAAATGTACAAGTTTTACAAAGCTGTTACTGAAGTGTAGATAATGCATTATATATAATTATAGAAAATAATAAAATTTTGTCTTGGCTAGTTGGCCTGGTTCTTCCTCTTTAAGGATCCTATTCTTGTTGAGACTTCTCTCTTAGTTTTTCATGCACCAGATTGGTGTTTTTATCTACTCTTACAATAATCTTATTTCAAATGTTTAAATATTATTATATCTTACTTTCTATTGTGATTTGCTATGTCTACTCTTTTTAAATCTTCAATGTGGCCATAAGAGGTGTTCTCTGTAGGACATTATGTTTTTCTTCCTAAATATATAAAGGGAATAATGGAAAATTTTAAATGCATGCTTGATAGAAGGCAGAGTAAATCACATTTTGCAAAAAAAAATAGTAACAACAAATTGAGATATACTGCTTAGTTATTGAGAAAAATAGCAATTTTTAATAAATATCACTGTTAGAAAATAAAACCAGTGAATAAAATGATCAAATTTAATCATTTAATGAACACAAGGTATAATATCATTACTGCTATATAACAATTAATTACACCAGCTATGATGGAGTAATGGTTCAGATTTATCCTCTTACCCTAGACAATTAGACAAAATAAAGGAAATAATGGTTTTCAAGTACTCAATAGCAGGCATTTCAATACAATGATGTCTGTGAGAGGGCAAACAAAAAGGTGAGTCTTAGAGTTGTCCCAGCTCTCCCTGAAGGCTTCTTCTAGGCCAATATTAAAGGAAAAGGAGCCCAAACAGCCTGGTGATATCACTGAGATGAAAATGCAGAGAGCTTGTTGAATCTAGAATTTTTGGTGTAAAGCACTGCAGAAGAATCAGAGAGAGAGAGAGAGAGAGAAGTGTAGGAGAAGAGAATTGCAGAGATGTCCCCTCAAATCTTGACTGAGTATTGATCAGTTTATAAACGAAAGGAAGCTACTCACTGCCAGACCTGGGAAGTGTTTATGTTCTGCCAATGGATAGACCCTCAGAAGAGTATTACCTTAGTAGTTGGGATAAATTATCCTTACACTACTTTTATCTGAACTCTGAACTTCTAACAGAGTTCAGAAGCAAAACTTGAAAGGATTCAACTGATTCACTCTAACTTAACTGCACACCACAACAAAATCTAACATTTTAAAGGAATACAACAGAAATCTAGTAAGAATTAATATAAAATTCATAATGTCCATCATTCAATAAAAAATTACCTAGCATTCAACAAAGGTGGAAAATATGACCCATATTCAGGACACATACCAATCATTACAAGCAATGCTAGTATGGCAGAGATGGTAGAACTAGCAGACAGTGAAGTTAAAACAGTTATAAACAGGTTCCATATGTTCTTGCAAAGTAGACAAAATATCAGCATAAGGACAGACATAGAAGATATAAAAAGATCCATCTTTTAGAGATGAAAACGTGAGGTTTAAAATGGAAAATACACAGAATGGGATTGAGAACATATTAGACAAAGCAGAAGAAAAGGTTATCAGACAAGAGACTTATTAAATGAAAATATCAGGCGCAGGAAGAAAAGAAGTGGGGCAGAAACGAACAAAGTACCCATTACTTGACAGGGGGACCACTCAAACTAAGCAGTGTAGCATATATGTAATTAGAGTCCCAGAAGTAGAGAATAGGAAGAAGGATGAAACAAATATTGGAGAAAGTAATAGCTGAAAATTTTCTAATTGTCAAATGGAAGGGATCTCAACAAACCGGAAGAAGAATAACCCATAAGAAACCACAAACAGGCTCATCATAATCAAATCATTGAAAACCAATGTTCAAGAAATTACTAAATAATCTAAATTGGACAATTTTCTGATTTTTCAATAAATTAAAACTATACTAAAAGTTTATTAATGAAGTTATTAATTGCATTATTTATAGCCTAATATATTTCTAGGTATATGTGAGGCTTTACTTCTAGTTTCTATTACTGTTTGAGTAGAATAAAGTGAAATATAAATTTTTAACCCAAATGGAACACTTTTTTCAGGAAACATTTATTACACAAGTGCATGTAAAATACATTCACTTCATATCTAAATTTGCATATAAAGTGTTGTGGGAAAATTAGGAAGCATATGGTCTTATTTTTTATTTTTATTGTCTAAGAAGCACTAAAGCCAAATAACTTGGCATGATTCTTCTAGTCTCACTCTTTTAATGGTTTTATTGTCAGGCAGATGGGGAGTGCTAGCCACTTATTAAAATTGCACTTGTATATATTGTTACCATGTTTTATATTTATTCATGAAAATAAAATTTTTAGAACTGGCATTTAAAACTAGCAAAACCTATCTGTCATAGAGTTGAGTAACAACTGTACCTGTCACTCTCCAAACACTTTGAAATATGTTGCAGTATGGATGGCTGCCTAATGAATATTCTGAGATCCAGGTTCATTTAAATGATGTGTTTTAAAACTCTCCATCTTGGGGAGAAAAAAGAATATCACAGGCTAGGGATTGAAGAAGATGGAGAGTATGAATATAAAGACTTAGCATCTCTTCCAAATTCTTTGGGGAAAATAGATGTGGGAAAACAATATTTTTATCTTCTTCATAAGTACTTTTCCCTCCATGAACAATTTACAAATTAGTACTCAAAATAGAGAGTCTTCAGTAATCATTTTATGCAGGGATTTTCCTTTTTTTTATTCTCACAGCACACATAAACTAACTACTAATATTCTGTGAAACACCAAAAATACATTTTTTGCTGATCTGACAAAAAATACATGTAACTTTGATTCATTTACATTGGATGGCTGTTGTTGTATTGGTTGTTGTCATTTTTTTATATGACAATTTAAGGGAAAAGTGGTCAGTGCCCCTAACTAAATAGTCAGGTATTGCATGTTTTAAAAATTCTTAAGGCACACTGGTATAAAATTGCTGATTTTGTGGATTAATAAATTGAGTCAGACAAATGAATTTAAAGTTCACACATGACACAATCTGTGAATGGGAGACATGTCATATATTCTGTTTTAGATCAGAATAATAGAGGTTGGTTAATTTAAAAATAAAGTTGGATATCTGTATTCATCTATTAAAATTTGGGAGTAAGAATTTGAAGAAGTAAAGATCTTATTTTATATAATTAAAAAGTATATTGCATTGAGTTGGATTTTTTTAAATTATGTGAATTACTGATACTTCTCTTAGACTCTTATTGCAGTTAAAGAACTAACTGAATCGTTTGATAAAGAACATTTTGAAAATTCAGAGCTTCCTATTTGAAACATGAAAATACGTCTCATAATTTAATAGATAAATACATATACATAACAAATGTACAATAGTATACACATATTAATCAACTAATTTACATAATTGGCTTTAAAAACTTGATTTGTTTTAAAGACAAAATGTTTAGACACTGTTTTGAGGAAACATTGTATGTGATAAGGCAATTCCAATAAATGAAGTCAAAACCAAACTTTCCATCACTTAAAACTATCATATGTCAAATTCTTTTTAGATAAATGTTTAGATAAAGTGTTAACATCTCAGAATATCAGATCACTATGGAACTTGAGTGTATTCAGAGAACTTATGAAAATATGATGAACATATTGTATGAAAATCATTGCTTTTGTAGCTAAAGATATTTTTCTCCTGCTTATCTCTCCAATAGAGTTGCTCTGCAATCTATAGTTTATCCTTGTATTATGTACTGGTGAAGAAGTAGGAAGGTTGAAAAATGCAAGTGTCTTCAATTTTCATGCATCTCTTCATTATCCTACTTAATTTCTATTTTAATAATAGGTTTTTCTCTCTGTACTTACAGTATTAAAATTATGATTTTATTCATTTATCATAATGATAACTTTTTATGGTATAAATCCCCCCACTCCAAAATGGTACAAGAGGTTGTCAGGACCAGAGTTTCATGTACAATACTATATAAAATATGTCCTCAAATTTATTTACTCTTAGGTTGTTGATGAAACACCAGAAGTGGTACTTGGAAGGGCTGTGTTAAATCACACTTGTTTTTTCCGATTTTTTACTTTGTCTGTATAAATCTATTAAAGCCAACTGAAGTATGTGTTTACTAAATTATGGCACCCAATTATTTTCCTCCTATATATGGTGTAGGATATACTCTGAGTTATGCAAACATACCTGCCTGCTAGTGATTTACTTTGTAATTTGGGTGGACTTCACAATCAATCCCTAAACATGCCACATAAAAGTCATGAATGCTCCCTTCCATTCTTTCTCTAGATTTGGATAGTATCCTTGCTTTTTCTAGGTATGCCCTCCTGTGATAATAGTTAATAGATTGCATAAAAGCTCTCTATGGTATCCGTAGCATAGTTTCTCACCTTCTTTTCCAATATTGCCCCTCAAAGGTGTTTTTTCAACATTGTTTCTTAATTACTACTTCAAGAAGTTTTACTGCTACAGATAAACTCCATATCTGTTTACATACTGTATATCTGTACTTTTATATATATAAAAAAAGACTGGTATTTGCCCCTTCCTGAGAACTGTTTTCTATGTTTGGCCCTGAGGGTTTATTTTACCCATGCTCAGAATTCATGCTGTGTCAGTATTAGGACATCAACTATAGTTAGGTCACATTCTCATGAATGAGGGTTGTTTTTCTGTTCTTTATTACCTATTCTGACCTCCTCCTGGAAATGCTTCGATAGCCTCATCATTCAGAGGAATGCAGTTTTCTTTGTCTATTTTGGGGAGGATGGGAAGAGATTAGTATAAATTAGCCTCTTTTCCTCTAAACAAAGAGTTTAGATTTTGGTTCTCATGAATGATGTGTTTGGAATTAACATTTATTCCATGATTGAAGGGCCATGTAAATCTATTGAAAAGAACATGGTAATGGACTGAGGTCACCTGTCATTATCAACTTCACTGCATAGTGGAGACTCTTACTCTGTTAGTGATGAAGTGAGTATGCTTACATCAACCTCGACTCCAGCCTCCTCATATTGTAACTGATATCTCTCCAAACCCTGTAAATAGGTGTGTGTTCGGGGGTTATATCATGAACCCAAGAATAGTTTTATTAGGAAGTGAGTACAATGCTAAGTACAACATATATACTAAGTTTACCAATTTGATCAATTTATGCAAGATATTGATACACAAATGATTAAAGTTTATGAATTATTATCATAGACAATTGGTGGTTATTAGAAGTCAGATACATTCCTATGAACTTCATACAGATCTAACTTTATTCTCTGAACAAACTTGTAAGATAAATATTTTGTATTATCCTTATTTTATATATAAGTAAAATAATATCCAAACTGCATTTTAAATATGAGTTCTAATAGCTAATTTTATTGATAATTAAAATGAGAGATTATAAAATAAAAATTGACTAATTTGTGTTTTCCTTTTCTATATGGGGCTTTTTTACCTTCCCAGTTTTGAAGATGTTAGCAATAGATACAAAAGCAATATAGCCACCAGAACCAAAAAGAAACAAACAAGGAAATGACAAACTCAAACTTAGTACTTCAAGAATTGGCTGTCTCAAAATTAACAACTGTCATAATCGTAATGATGATAACAGCTGGCATTAGTTAACTACTTAGTAAATCATCATTACCCTCACAGCAGCACTTTTATTTTACTGAAAAACAGATGAAAGGTCAGAGATGCTAATCATACCCCTTAGACTCTAGACCCCAGTATTTTATTAGTGATGCTGTTGTTTTTTTTTTTTTTTTTTTTTTTTTTTTTTTGCTGGTGTGAGAGGTGTGAAGGGTAATTAAACAGTGCTCTGGGAAAACTGGAAACGTCTTATACACATCACTCGTTACCACAATATAAAATGAGTACAGTGCTCCATGTAGTTTTCACAACCTTCTATATTTTCTGAATATAATTACCTTCAACAACAAGTTTAATTCTTTTGGGTTTAATGAAATGTACCTCTTCGTTTGAAAATTTTCAGCAAGTTGATGGCTTTGCTTCCACAGGAAACATTATGCAAATAGTTGCAATGAAGTCTATGAGTTTAGTTAAGCTTGATAAAAAGTTTGTAATTAACAAATTAGCATTTGAAAAAGACATTTTGAATATGCATAGTAGAAAATTCTGCTTAACTTGGGGTGTGTGTTCATAATGATTATTTCAGAATTCATGCATATGCATTTTTTAACATGCAAATGGTTGAAACCTTAGTCCAGGGATGGCTAGTTTTGGGGGTTCTGTTTTGTTTTGTTTTCAGTCAAATGACTAACATTATAAGTAAGCCATCATGAATACACATCCTAACATTGGAGTCTTCTTTACTCTTCTTTCTGATGCAGTACTTTCTTAAATCTTAAGAACACAAAAGCACATACTTTCTATTGATTAGGACTTCAATGTGGATGAAAGTAACACTGTTAAGAAAAAACAGTCTTGACATCTGCCCTTGTCTACCAAGAATATGCTATGCACTACAATGCTGTGGCTGGGCATAATTATTTTGTATGTTAAATTGTGCTTTGGGAGTTGTTTGGATTTTGGTGTCTCACACACAGAGACATTCAATTACTAATGAAGAGTGGAAGAATACCCTGTGATTACTTCCTAGAAACACTCTCTTATATATTTGCTTCAGTGTAAAATATATTTTCTTAAGCATTTCTTTATGTAAACCATGCCCTTTCTCTGTTCAAGGTACTCATCTAATTCTTGACTAACTCTTACACATGATCTCAAACCTTTAGCATTGAGGGCTGTTCTCCCACACAAAGCATATCTCTTACTGTTCCTCAGATGTTCCATTCTCATCTGGTCTCTATACTCTTTTTTTACACTCTCCAGGAATGCATGATCATTAAACTAGTTTTGCCACCACCCAGACTTGTTTAGTCCACGTTGGTATTTTCCATTGCCAAATTCATACAATATTTATGATTGGTTCATTGCATTCCCTACAAAATGGCTGTATAACCAGTCAATAAATATGTTGATAAATGTATTAATGCTCTGTCTTTCCAGCTAGAAGAGAAGACTCATGTCTTCCACATATTTGGCCAACCCCATAAAATCTAGCTCACAGCTAAGGACAGATTTGACTTCATTCTCATTTGTAATCAAAAGGAATGGTCAGACCTATAGACCCATAGAATAAGTGAATTTTTTCCCACACTAGTTTGATTATAACCCTATACTAGAAAATAATATATTTAATCAGTCTTACAAAATTCTGCCAACAATATGATTTCATATGTTTTAGGTTCTTTCTTTTGCTTTACATGTTGTTGTGATGACTTTTTTTTTTTTTAGTTTATTGATAATCTACCTAGTCCCAGTTACTTTTTCATGCACTGCTGGCATAAAACCAATCAAATGTACCTTGGAAAAGTAATGTAATTAAGAATCAAAGGAGTGACTAAGACTAGCTCCAAGTGTTAGAGAGACAACTGCTCTCCCCACCCCCGTGCCCAGGGTCTTCTGTTCCATGGATCTTCTTTGCCCACTGCTGGTAGGAATTGTGGCTCTCAATGCCAGAGTTTGGTCAAAAGGAAAGGAACTATTTAACTAAAAGTTATACAGGTTTAGAAAAATGGTGGAATTCTACCATTAAATCTCAGTCCTTTAGAAACAAAGATACACTCACAAACACACAGTCCAGCGCTACCTGTTTGTCCAGTCAGGCCAGTCTCAGATCATGCCAGTCAGAAGTACTGCCCTTCAGAAGAAAAGGAACAGAAGTCTGAGGCTCACTTTTCCCAGTTCCTCCCAGTAATCCGTGCTGGGCTGGGCAGATCTCCTGCAGCTCCCAGCACCGTCAGCTGTGTCCCTGCAATCTCCAGTTCTTAATCCAAAACCAAATGGCACCTTTGCATGGCCCACCAGCAAGGGTCCTTTTACCCCTTTTCTTCCTGCATGGCCTCACATTGTCCCCATCCCACATGGTGTCCTCCTTCTTTGTTTAAATCCTCACCAGAACCTTGTTGGTAATCCCATTTCCAACTCCTCCCATAGTCGACTACACCTGCTAGCACTCCTGTATTCTCTGCCTTTCTTGGAAGCCATGGTTATTCCAGGCAGGAGTGGCCCCATGGCGTGGAGCAAACTGTCTCCATGCTCTACAAGCTCAATTAAGATTGTACTTCACATTAAATATAAAAAAGAAAAAAGTACTAGAAATATTTGTAAAAGTACATATATTTTGTAAACTTAAAATCAGCCATTGTAATCTTCATATTTTTAGTGTCTTCCCCTCCTGTTATGGCTAAATTTATTTTAAATAACTGAATTTAAGCATAAAATATAATTATTTCATGTAACATATAAGCATGTATAGATTATAATATGATTATTAGTTGAAAACTAGCAGGTATTATAGATGAAATTTGACTAAGTGGCCAGAACCACATGATTTATTATTTCCCTCAGAAACTGTATTCTTTGGTCTTTTATAGTTACCATGTTTCCATAATTATTACTATAAATAAAAATGTAGGTCTAGATAAAAAGGAATATTTCACCCACAAAGTAGATATATATATATACTTTGTATTAAAGGTTAGGAAAACCAATATGTTATTCACGAAGCTATCTACAACCATCCATCCCATATTAAATGTAAGTTTTCTATCAGATAAATGACTTTCTGATGCACTTAGCAAAATAATTATGTCTACACAGATAATGTCAGAAGTTAAACTCTAGAGGAGTTCTGGCTAAGATGGAGGTATAGGTAGAAACCTTTTGCTTCTTTGCAGAACCAAAAGAAAGATAACAACCAATTTAAAACAAACAAACAAAAAAACCCCAGGATTGCCAGGAAATCAAATTGCATGGAACTCTGACAACCAAGGAGTTAAACGTTCATCCAGACCAGTAGGAAGGGTGGAGATGGGCAATGGGATAGAGAGGACTCGTGGCAAGACCACTGACCGTGCATGTTAGGCAGAGGCTGGAAGACCCAGCAGTCCCACATTCAAGGGCAGATAACCCAGGAGGAACAACTGGGCTGTGAGACAAACCATGAAACCCAGAGTTTCAGTGAAGGAAACTAAAGACTCAAAACCTCTGGCTATAAAACCCTATGGCGGTTTTGAAAGTGAGAGAAACTACAAGTCTCACAGGAGAGTCCGTTGGAGAGGCCCATAGGATCCTAGAATATACACAAACACACCCACATGGGAATTGGCACCTGAAAGGGCACAATCTACTTATGAGAACTGAGAGAAGTGACAGAAAGTGGGGCAGGAGCTGAGCAAGTTGCATTGTTCCCTCTCTGACCCCTCGCCCAAAGACAGGGTACAGTGCAGCAAAGAGGGTTGTCCTGCCCTAGCTAATACCTAAGATTCTGCCCCCTTACAATGTAACAGGTGTGTGGAGACAAAGAAATGTGGCCCGAATGAATTTCAAAACTCTGGAAAAATAACTGAGCAAGGAGGAGATAGACAACCTATCATACAGAATTCAAAACACTGGTAATCAGGATGCTCACAGAAATGGTTGAGTATGGTCACAAAATAGAGGAAGAAGTGAAGGCTATGAAAAGTGAAATAGAGAAAAATATATAGGGAACCGACAGTGAAGGGAAGGAAACTGGGACTCAGATCAATGATTTGGAGCAGGAAGAAGAAATAAACATTCAGCAAGAACAGAATGAAGAAATAAGAATTCAAAAAAAAATGAAGAGAGGTTTAGGAATGTCCAGTACAACTTTAAATGTTCCAACAACTGAATCATGGGATGCCAAAAGGAGAAAAGGAAGAGCAAGAACTTGAAAACTTATTTAAACAAATAATGAAGGACAACTTCCCTAATCTGGCCAAGGAAATAGATTTCTAAGAAGTCCAGGAAGCTCAGAGAGTACCAAAGGAATTGGATCTAAGAAGAAATACACCAAGGCACATCATAATTAAGTTATTCAAGATTAAAGATAAGGAGAGAATCTTAAAAGCAGCAAGAGGAAAGGAGACAGTTACCTACAAAGGATTTCCTGTAAGACTGTCAGTTGATTTCTCAAACCTTGCAGGCAAGAAGGGGCTGGAAAGAAGTATTTAAAGTCATGAGAAACAAGGGCCTAAATTCAAGATCACTTTATCCAGCAAAGCTATCATTTAGAATGGAAGGGCAGATAAAGTGCTTCCCAGATAACGTAAAGGAGCTCATCATCACCAAGCCCTTATCATATGAAATGTTAAAGGGACTTATCAAAGAAATAGAAGAATATCAAAAACTGGGAACAATAAAATGACAACAAACTCATAACTATCAACAACTGAACCAAAAAGACAAAAACAAAAACTAAGCAAACAACTAGAACAGGAACAGAATCACAAAAATGGAGATCACATGGAGGGTTAATAGTGGGGAGGTGGAAGGGGGAATGGGGGAAAAGGTACAGGGAATAAGAAATATAATTGGTAGGTAAAAAATAGACAGGGGAAGGTTAAGAATAGTATAGGAAATAGAGAAGCCAAAGAACCTATATGTACAGCCCATGGACATGAACTAAGAGTGGGGGGAGTGCTGGAGGCTGGGGGTGCAGGGTATAGGGAGGATAAAGGGGAGAAAAAAAAGTAGGACAACTGTAATAGCATAATCAATAAAATATACTTTAAAAATAATAAATAGCCCTCTTAAAAAAGTTAAACTCTAATACATTTTATTATAATCATAATTTGATCTGCATCATTGTTAACGTCAAATCATAATATGATAATCAACATTTTGTGGTCTAATCCATTTATAAATCTGCTATTAAATTAAATATTTAACTATAGTGAATGCTTTACTCACATATGAAGTTCAGTCTTTTATATAGGAAATATAAGTATATATGGAGTATAAGTATATAATTACTTGGAATTCTCCATTATACAATTGATGTTAGTGTAAAAAGTTAACTCCTTTAAAAAAGTAATTATAAACTTGAGAATCTAAATTACAATTGTGGTTAATTGAAATATTTTCTTTATAGCATTTTAAAAGACATTATTAATCCAGCATCTATATCTTAGTGTTTTTATCCATCCTGCAAATCATTGGTGAATTTATTTCAGGCTGCATCTAGAACAACCAGAAAAAACTTGTATAATATATGAGTCTAAAAGGGAAGTGAAAATGCATGAAAATATCTAATTGTGTATACTGTGAAGCTGGAGAATTAAAGATGATAACCCCTTTTTACCATTCAGCCGAGCATGAAAGAGGAAAAGAGATTCAAAACTTCATTAATTGCTCTCACAGAACGTTACAAGCCACCTGCACTTGAAAGAATTTACATTGGAGCAGATGGATTGCTGAATGCAATATCAAAGATTTTCAGGATGTTTGTTTTAAAAATAAACTGAATTCTAAGACAAGGATAAACAAAGCATGCAATTTATAAAGATGATAGAGCTTTTATTTTGGGGGTATTTTAAATATGAGTAATAGCACATGTGTATCTCTAAAATAAAAATATACACACTAACAACTCTGCAAAATGGTTAAAGTTACATATTTAAATTTATAGATGAAAATATGTTCATACACTTTAATTTTGCTGTATTTATTTGGGGCTTTTGAACCCACTTGACTGGTTTTCCTTACTAACTCCTAGATCAGTGAAATCTTTTGCCAGTATAACTGTTTCCACAACTCTGATTATTCAAATCCTTGAGTTAAGATGGTTCCATAATGTAAAGTAAGTGAGGAACGTTAGGGTTAACTTTTTGTTGGGGAAACTCATTTTCATTTGTCATTAGATTGTGGCCTGTGCTCTGCAATAACATTGGTAGGTCCAAGTCACCTACTGTAGAATAATAAGTTAAGATGGCATGAAGCTAACTAATACTTCCGTGTTCAAATATATTATGCTTTACTTTTGAAACACATTTTAATTTTTATTCTTGCAAGTATTTCCATGGGCTCACCCCCAGATTAAGTTTTACTTAGGATTTACATTATGGTACTTTCATATATTCTATGAATATTCATAAACTAAGAGTCAGCAAATTATAGCTGCTGGGCTTAATCTGACCCAGTGTCTGTTTTTGGCAAGAAGGTGACATTGTAACACAGCCATGCCTATTATTTTCCTTACTGTCTGTGGCTGTTTCTGTGCTGTGATGGTAGAGTCAAGTAGCCGTAACAGAGATCATATGGCCCACAAAGCCGAAAATATTTACTGTCTGTCCTTTATGGCAGAAATTCACCAACCACATCTTGAATACATTTTCTTCACTGCTCTGGACATTAGTTTTCTCATCTGTAAAACAGGGATAATGATGATACCTACTTTGTATGCTCTTTATGTTGATTTAGCATGATGATGTTAGTTCTTAGGAAAAGGCTTGGCCAGTAGAAGATACACTACAGATGTGACCCAGCATCAGCATCAGCATCACATTTGCTAAGGAGTAATGCTAGGTCACGCAAGTTGAGCAATGGATTTTAAACTATATTATTGTGGGTATTCCATTTCCTCTCTTCACATAATAATATAGATGATGTGATTTTGCATTATGATCATGGACTTGAAGGTGGGTGCCCTGAGTGTGAATGACAGTTAACTCCTTACTTGCTGTTTAAATGAGACCTTTAGTAAGTAATACAAACTCTCTAATCTTCACTTTCTTACCTATAAATTAAATAATAGTAATAATAATCATATCTCCTCATGGTCTACATTATTGTAAAGGACAAATGAAATAAAGTTTTAATGCCTAATTGACCTTCCCTCACTTCTGTGCTTTGCCCTCGGGGGTAATAAATACAGGGTCTGGCAGAAGTAATGCCTGCCTGAGTGTGGTTGGTATGGTAATAATATGGGTGTAATAATTGATAGTTTTCATTGGAATATTCCACCTAAAATGTCATATGGTGTGCTTGACTGTGATATTGTTATGTTACAGAATTACATGTTTATGATTTTGTAATAAAAAGGGCGTTATTTGTGCCGGACCCTGTAGGTGGAAGTTCTTAGCCAAGAGGGGTCAAGATGAACTCTTTTGTACTGAGTGTTGCCACATGTGTGAACATGGATGAACTGGATAGATGTAATGAGTGAAAGAAACCAGACCCACAAGGATTCCTACACTAAGACCCCCTTCATTTAAAGCTCTGTAACTAGAAAAGCAAATCTTTGCTGATATAAAAGACTATTGATTATATTTAAGTGTGTGTGGGGGAGTGTTCATGATAAAAACTTTTGTGAGGCTGGTAGTACAAATTACATGGATATGTTCACTTTGTACATCTTAATTGACCTGTACAGCACTTCACTGTAGGTGTATTTGTACTTGAGTTTAAAAATAACTACAGGAATAAGTGAAAGAGAGAGAGAGAAACAGAGAGAAAGACAGAGACAGACACAGAAGAAAGAAAACCAAATAGGTACAACAACATGTCACTCTTTGAGAGTCATAAAAAGGAACTCTTTTGTCATCAGGTGGATTCACCTCATCCCAGCACTAACACACGCACACTCACCTTTGTCTGCAGAGCCCTCGCAGTGTGTGTATGCACATGCACACTTCTTCACGATCACTCCTCTTTGGCCAGCCTTGTTGCTTTGAGTCTGTGATTTTTGACAGAGCTGGCCTTTTATTTTTCTCTGTATAAATCATATAATCTCCAGCTGTACCTGAAGCCTTTTCTTAACTGTTTAAGGCACTGTGACCTTTGTGGGACTCCTAGATCACATTCACTTCATAGCATTCTCTTAGTTGTACTATTTTCACTCCTTTTCTCAAGCTATATGCACGATCCATAAAGACAAGGACAAAACTTTGTCTAAATTGAAAGCTAGGTGTATAGTGGTAATGAAATAATATTTTTAGATTAAAATTAAACTTTATTATTAAAAAGATAATGCTTTATTAATACAAAATCAAAAAGTATCATAACTATGAAGGGAAAATTAAGTCTCTTCCTCATCTATATCCTAAGGATGCCATTCCTTCTCAGAAGTAATGAGTGTTGATGCTTTCCTTCTGCAACATTCCACTAATACCTGTGAAAATTCTGTACTTATGCACTTAGCTTTGTGTTTCATACAAACTGTAGCTTGCTATAGACATTATCTTATACCATGTTTTATTGAGTGAATCATATAGCTTGAAGATCTTTCATATTGATAGATAAAGTGAATTTGAAATATCAAAAAAGTTATGGAATCATAGGAACATGAAATTATGAGACAAAGTATTTTTAATTACTAAATTACTTTGTAATATTCTGAAATTACCTTTGTGACATCATCAGTGTAGTCTATTCTGATAAACATTTTCTATAACTGTGAGAAGTAGTAAAACACAGAACCATGTTCATGTATTGAACTCAGCTGAAAATTGTTTTTCTACTTTGTCCATGGGGTTTTCTCTTCTTCATGTAAGTGTACTGAATAAATATTTAGTCTATTGTTCTTAAAGTCGACATTGAAAAATATGTGAAACATTCCTAATTTCTTTCTTATTTGTTTGTTGCATTCTAGCCAGGAATTTGTTTAGATTATATTTCAGAACTTTGGACCTTAGCAGATGTTGAGTAATATGCTGTTAAGATATAAGTGCAAATGGTTTCGCTCCTGATTCCTTTGTACCAGTGAGAGACAACTTGGAATTCTAAACAGATGCGAAAGAGAGGTTGCTGTTCATTTGGGCTTTCTTGGAAAAGAAGGCTCTCTTTGACAAACCCTTCTGCTTATTAGACAAAGTGCAAATGCATTACATCTGGAGTTCATATGCCATTGTTTTACAAAATTGATTCATATATAAACCCTTCTACTCTTGAAATAAACCCACGAGAATTTGTTAAGATGCTCTATGCACACCAGCACACATATTTCCTCATACACATAAACACACACAAATCCCTCCATGCACACAGGCTTCTTTTGCAGACTTGTGCCCTTACCAAAAAAAAAAAAAAAAAAAAAAAAAAAAAACTTTTAAAGTGGAATTGTAACATGTTTTTCAAATTGGCAGAGGATGTTTTAACATTATCTTTTAATGGATCTCTGAATCCAGGTACAGGAATTAGTCTTACTGATTCCAACTGATAACCCCTTATTTTTAAAATTCAAAATGCTGTATGATATATTTTCTTTTGATAAAAAATTAAGCTGGAAGTATTTTTGAAATACACCATTGCCAGATACTGCAGACTTTATTTACCTTCCTCAAATCTTGAAGCACATGTTATTTTTTTCACATCTTTAGGCTGTCAGAATGCAAATTATTCATTCTGTGAGAATAAAATTCAAAGAAACATTCAGCAAATGACGATATATCTGGGACATGGATTTTTAGAGAATTTTAGCTGTTTGAGAGAAGCGACTCCCAAAGTCTGCTGCTTTGAAAATTCCTTAGGATGCCATTCTAAAGATGACTGCAGTTCAGATTGCTGAAGTGCTTTGATGTCTTTTTTTTTTTTTCTTCAGATTATAATCCACATGTTCAGGAGGTCTCTCCCTAGAGTATAATTAATGTAATTGACAGTCATTGTCCTTTGATAAGTTTGAATTAAATTAACATAAGTATGAATGAAACTGGTCAAATACACACAGACTTTATTATTATTTTTTCTATAATCAGTTACAGTATTATGTACAAAATTGGCATTTGGCTGTTAGATCCTCGTTGAATCATTCCAAATTTGAATAAAAGTGAGGATCTTGGTGTATAGTAATTTAGGTTCACAAAACACTGTTAGGTTTCCCATTTAGTTCTTGGGCTTATTGAAGAACAGGGTATTTA
This sequence comes from Phyllostomus discolor, assembly GCF_004126475.2. Lineage (NCBI taxonomy): Eukaryota > Metazoa > Chordata > Mammalia > Chiroptera > Phyllostomidae > Phyllostomus > Phyllostomus discolor. The sequence goes on from NC_040904.2 coordinate 64,587,739, forward strand.
TTTTATGCATATAGTGATGAATTTTTTTCTTTCTATTTTTACGCTAGGATCAAATACAGACTACAAAACTGACCAAGCATGTAATTGTTTTTAGAAATTGTGGGAGCTAGTTTTGATGGGAAGAATCAAAAGAACAGTTTTTAGTAAAAATGTATGTGTGGAAAGGATGCTGGGAATGGATAGGTAAGGATAAAATTAGAGATTAGTGTAAAGCAAAAACATTCCAGTGCTATACATCTTGGTAGAGTATTTGTCTGTTAAACTAGCACACTTAAAAGCGTACAAGTTTTTGGAAAATAATAATTCTCATGTTCTGATATTTTTCCATGGGAGGAAGATTGGTATGGGTTTTGGGTCTTATGGTAACTACCACTGCAAAGCAATTAGACTTCATTTTGGCTGTGCTTATGCAACACTAATTAACATGCCTGTTTTCTTTATTTGACCATGTGACAGCCCACAGGTCTGGCACCCTCTGTGAACCAACAGCTGAGGAAATTTTCAACGTGGCAGATTTTTTACAAAATACACCCAAACAAAAATGTAATCTCACTTTTCCTGAACAACTGCATTAACAGAATGTGTTACAGCAGATCTACAATTAGTGGATTGCATTAATTTGTACTGGGGGAAAGCTAAAAGAGACTAGAGCCTATTCAAGCCTATGCATACAAATTATTAGGTCTTGCATCCAGAATTGAAAACTGTAATAACACTGTATTTTAATAACATAGAGAATATAATTTTACTAGAAAAATCAGGCCTAGTAAAGTTAATATTAAACATTACAAGCAAAGTTGTCATTATATTTATAGCATCATTACAGATCTGTGTGATAACCAGCAAATTTTGTTTTTATTTGTTTGTTTTTGTTGTGGGTCTGGCAATGCTCTGGTTAACAAAACCAGATACAATCACTGGCTGCATAGATTGCACCTTCTAGTGGTGGGGGTTAAGACAGAGACCATAGCCCCATCTAATAAATATAAAATTGGCTATGAAATGAGGGAAGGCACTCGAGATTGTGAGATTGTAAATAGGGGTATTTGGTCAGATTGTGAACGTAGGAAAGCATTCCTTGGGGAGTGAAAATTAGAGAACTGAAGTCAAATTGGAGTTGAAGTAGATGGGCTGAGGAGGTCAGAGCACTGGGTTAACATACTGTGCTGCATTTCCAAAGCACCTGAGGGGTTTTGTTTTTAAATTACTGATGCCAAGATCCCATTTCTGGACAATCTAGGGAGTTTTTGCTTTTATGGCTTTTTAAAAAATAATGGATGCAGGAGTCCCATTTCTGGAAAATATGCTATAATTGCTCAGGGTGTGGCCTGGGTGTTGAGTTTTAGATTGCCCTCAGCTGATTTTAATGCACAGCGAGGTTTGAGAACTACTGAAGAGGCATTCTAGGCAGGTGGAAGAGGACTGTGGTAAAAAGAAATATGGCAAAACCTTAGTGAGGCTGGAAGGCGTTATGCTCCTGGAGGTTAAAGAGAGGAGAGGGCTCGGGAGAGGCATGTGCTGCATGAGTTTGAAAAGGCTGGAAGAGAGGCAGCCAACCTGCACAGGGCTCTGCAGGCCCTGATGCCGATTTGAGTCTTTGCTGAATAGTAATAACAAGCCATTCAAGTCTTTTAGTAGATGTGTTAGCCACCCATTCCACTACTGTTTTTTTCCAGCAAAGCCATAAATAAGGTTAACTTTGGTTTTCTTACATAGTTTGACTTTTTGACCTGTCTGTACCTTTAAATGAACAGGAGTAGTTTTTCAAATCAATCATCAGTAGAGAAACTGAAAGTTTTTTTTCCTAGCCTTAAGTTATCACAAAGCTAGGAAAAGTATAAAAGTTCAAGATGGTTCTTAAATACTCATTAGTTAAACCTCTAACCCTTCTTGTCTCACTGCCACCAAAGGTGGATCTGGCCCAGACTAGACTGCAGTGAGTTTTCACCTTCAACTGCACATGACAATATCTAGGAATATGGAGAAAGAAAGATAAATGTGCAGAGACATCGTGGGAGATTTTATACATAAATATGCATATATTCATATGTGTATGGGTATGTATATACACATATTATATATACATGTAAATATTTAAGACTTTGTTTTATTAGGACACTTTCAGGTTCATAGCAAAATTAAAAGGAAAGCATAGAGATTCCCCATAATGCCCCTGTCTTCACACACGCACTGCCTCCCAATTATCAATATCTCCTACCAGAGTGATATATTTGTTCCAATTAATGAACCTACACTGACACACCATTAATACCCAGAGTCCATAGCTTATATTACTGTAGGGTAAATGAAGTCAGTCTGGCTCCCTCACCCGGATGTCTGGGCAACTAAGAGAAGCAGTGTCCCCATACCCTTGAGAATGGGCCTGCATCAAGCGCAGAATCACACTGTCTTATACAACATCTTGGCACCCTGCCAGCTTTGTGTGTATTTAGTTGTAAGGGAGTTTGGACTTCCTGCCAGTGTGACACTTTGATTGAGGAGTGCATGGGTTGAGCCACCCCAGGATAAAGGCACGTCAGGCATTCCAATGGGTATACGCTCTGCATATATTCTTCTGTCTTCCTGAATCCCGTGTGAACTGGTCTGGCCTTGAATGGCTGCAATACAATTTCAGTTTACTCTTGTTTTACTTTCTGTGGGTTTGGACAAACATGTAGTGACTTGTGCCCATCATTATATCTCATACAGAATATTTTCACTGCTTTAAAGTCCTCTGTACTTCACCTTGTCACCTGTCCACGCCACCCAAATCCTGGCCACCATTGATCTTTTTATTTTTTGCCTTTTCCAGAATGTTATATAATTGGAATTATAGAGCCTATAGTCTTTTTCAGATCGGCTTTCACTTGGTAGTATGCTTTCCATGGTTTGGTAATTCATTTATTTTTAGTGCTGAATAATATTTCATTGTTTAAATGTACAACTGTTTATTTCTCCATCACTTACTGAAGGGCATTTGGTTGCTTCCAAGTTTTGGCATTTATAAATAGAAGTGCTGTAAACATCCGTGTGCAGGTTTTTGTTTAGATGTATGTTTCAACTACTTTGGGTAAATACCAAGAAGCATGATTGCTGGAGGGAGACTTTTACAAATACTGACGTTCAGGCTCAAATTAGTCAGCTTAAGGGTGATAGCTAAGTGTAATTGGAATCTCTTAGTTTTTGGAAATGAAAGGAAGTCAAAATGAACACCCTTAGGTTTTTGTCTCAGTTCACTCTCTTACAGAATGGGGATGTGCCCTTCCTTCCAAGGCAAGATCCAGTTGAAGGAAACAGCTCTCAGAATACTTGGTGATGAGATGACAGAATCCCTGCCTCCTCTGGATGGATGCCAAAGACTAGATCATATTTACCATGTTGCGTTTCAATAGTGTGTCATCTAGAATCTAACTTGAAACATTTGTGCTTCTATTCTTTGCTTCCAGTTGTTTCCCCATATTTATGTCAAGTCCACACAGTTTTATCAATGCCTTTATTTTTCTCAACCCCAGTTAACTCTCAGAGTCTGAACATTTAGGGGAAGACAAAAAAAATCAGCAAACAAAAGATCTAAAAGAAGTTTGTACAAAATAGAAAGGGAAGGAAACAAACCTCGAACGTGGGTAGAAAGGAGAAACACAGACCATATCTGGGATAGAAGGCACATTGACATGAAGAGGCATTACCGTGAAGGTCAGGGTCAGGAAGAGTCACTGGACAAGTGCCTAGAAGGTTGAAAACCAGGTAGCAGATGCATGAGTCTGTGAATGAGCTTGTGGGTTATTCAGCAAAGCCTTCTCAACCAAATAAAGACATTAGAACCATCAGAAGATTAGGTGATAGGGAAATGAGGCCTTTGTGGTAAAAAAATTTCCAGGATAATGATGAAGGCTGTGGCACAGATGTAGGGAAATTCTCAGCAAGAGTTGAACAACATTCCAGCAAAGTTTGAATGTTAGAGCTTACAATGAGTATTAGAACTATAGCAAGTGGCACCAGGGCAGAGGGCTGTTTAATAACAATCCTTAGGAACTTAAGCATGAAAAATGATTTTCTAAAGGTCAAAGTTTGCAGATTGTGCCTTTCCCCTCTCTTAAATTTCAGAGCTGCTAAGAGCTTCCAAACTATCCAGTCCAAATTCCTCATCTAACAAATGAGAAAATGAAGGCTAAGGATTTTCACTAAGAAACTTTTGAGAGTTAGGCCTGGAATCTAAACTGCCTCACTTGTCGACCTTTCATTTTCTCACTCTGTCATGCTGCCCAGAGACCAGGGCAAGATAGAAGGAGGTGGGGTGATGTTTACATTAGTCATGGAAAGTTGTAATGAAGGTTGCTTGATACTGTGAAAATATAGTGTTGAAGTAGGTGTATTATAACACTCCTAGCTAAATAAGCTACCATCTGCAGAGGTGTGAATGAAACACCTTGTTTGGGATTCAGTAGACTTGAGTTCACAGTCTTTTCTGTCGAACACAAATTTATTACCCATTCAGTCAGTCAGTTATCCGTGCCTCTCATGTGCATGACAGTGAGTGTGACACTGTAGATGTTGCAATAAACTATGCCCTTGAGGTGCTTAACAGTTTGGATGGAAGACTAGATTTATGTGTGCATACTGACAATAAAGCACTAATTATGAAGAGTGTATTACAATGTCTAGAATAGATCAGTAACCAGGGAACCTGAGAAGATGGAGAAGTTATTTTTATCTATTGGGATGAATAGAATTGCAGGAGTTAAGGAAGAAGCATTGAAAAAAAGTATGTACTGAATGATAAACATGGTATATGTGCTAAGAAATAAGGAGAAGGCATATTAAAGGTAAGGAAAAGACAGACATACCTGAATACAACTAATGTTCTTTCACTGAATGTGAAACATTTTTGAAAATAAGGTTGGGACAATGAGTTGGAGGTAGATCCAGGCAAACCTAAAATATTAGGCTAAATATGTTGAAATCGACATGGAAATTAGGGAGGGTGGGCACTGGCATTGAGATGGAAGGAGTAGTGTCAGCATGTGTTTTAGGGAAAGCAACTTAGGAGAGAGGCAAAGGTGGTTTGGAGAGACTGAGGCCTGACTGCAAAATCTTAGTTCAGATTTGTGGAGAGCAGGACTTAGAGAAGCAACTAGAAGAGTGAAGATTATGACTCAACGGAAGATACAGCAGCGGACAGGCAGGATCTGCCAAGTAGGTGGGACTAAATGAAGGGAGATGGAGACTTCAAGGTAATGTAAGGATTTTAGGCCTGGGCAAGATGAAAGAAGGCAGAATTATGAAAAAAATATGGAATGCAAATATCTCCATAGCATTCATTTTATTCTCATACTTTGAAAAAATACCTTGTTCTCCCATAAACATATCTGCCATACATGCTATATATATTGGATATATACAACATGGACACCAATGCATATGTTGTGACTTTAATCACTTTGGCAAGATTAGTGTAGATTCAGAGCCATAAAGAAGTTGATACATAATTAAATATATTATTCAGCAAGGAAATCACATTTTTGTCATTGCTCTTATTCAAGCTATTGACTCTGCCTGGAGTTTTATTATTTGTAAAGTTCGCTCTCATATTCCAAAAATCTATTCTACTATTCTAAGAAAGAGTTATTTAGAGAGTTAATTTAGTCTATAGGACAGCTACACAGAATGGAAGATAATAGTAGTTTGTGATTCAGGCTCTCACTACTAGATATTTGGGTAGAGACCCAAAGAGATGGCTATTCCTTCTGACTTAGTTTAGTACATCGTGGGGAGCACGAATGTAGCAGCCAAACCCATCTGTTCTTTTTTCTAATTTTAAAGAGGTTATTTTTACATTAGTTTTTGGAATTTTTAATTTTATCTCTGCTATGCTACAGAGAATACTAATGGGCTGAAAGAAAAGAAAGAAATTGTTAATAAGGGGAGAAAGAAAGTGTAGTAATTTAAGCCTACTCATTTTCCCATTAGATGGTATTTCTTATTAAATAAACAACATGGCCTTTATTTTCCTTCTCTCTGCCTCAGTTGTTTCCTCTTTTCTTTTCATTTTTATAACACATTTATTGCCAATTTTGAGCATTTAGACCAAGATTGTTTTAGATAAAATAACATCATTATTTGATCGTACCATGATTTCTGAAAATATTTATTATTGTTGTTCAAGCACTTGTTTCCATTTTCCTCCCACCAAGCCCCCCACCCCACCCATTCCCTACCTCCCACCCTCGATCCTACCCACTTTGGCTTTGTCCATGTGTTCTTTATACATGTTTCATGACCACCCTTCCATTATTATCCCCCTCTACCTCCCCTCTGGTTACTGTCAGTTTGTTCTTTATTTCAGTGTCTCTGGTTGTATTTTCCTTGCTTGTTTGTTTTACTGATTAGGTTCCACTTATAGGTGAGATCATATGGTTTTTGTCTTTCACAGCCTGGCTTACTTCACTTAGCGTAATGCTGTCCAGCTCCATCCATGCTGTCATGAAGGGTAGGAGTTCCTTTCTTTCTGCTGCATAGTATTCCATTTTGTACCATAGTTTTTTGAACTACTCTTTTATGGAATTTCCTTAGAAAACTTAAAGTGGAACTGCCTTTTGACCCAGCAATTCCACTGCTGGGACTATACCCTAAGAATCCTGAAACACCAATCCAAAAGAACCTATGCACCCCAATGATCATAGCAGCAAGTTTACAATAGCCAAGTGTTAGAAGCAGCCTAAGTGCCCATCAGTAAATGAGTGCCTCAGTTGTTTTCATTACAATCTCAACATTTTGGATAGTGTGTACTTCTAGACATTTTTATTGCGTAGTCCCACCATTGTGGATAATATAGTGAATTACATTGGCAAAATGCAATTTATGAAATGATACTCAATAGTGGCTCCTAAATACTTGTATGTATCCCCCATTCACTCTACTGTGTGTACATATGCATGTATTGCTTCAAAATGATAGGATAATATAAATACATTTTACACAGATATTTATGTATTTACTTATCAGTTTAGCCATTCACCAAATATTTAATGAGTTCTATCATACATATAGTTTTAGATAACTAATTTCACATGTGAACAAAACAAAGTTTTTGCATATCCTTCATTTTCAAAATAAGCATAAACTTTCAACTGAAAATTTCTTTTTTCTAGCCCTCCTTATTCTCAATAGTTACAATTATTTCTTTTAGTATAGAAACTAAACTTCAAGTAGTAGAACTCTCTTACTAGAGATAAAATTAATGTTCTGGTTAAATGATTCTGGAGCTAACCTGCCTTATTTTGTCACATAGTAGCTGTGTGCTCCTCAGAGAAGTTACTTGACCTCTCTGAGCCTCAATTTTCTCATTAGTAAAATGAAGGTATTAACAATACCTACCTCAGAGTGGTTGTAAATATCTATTGAACTAATACATGTAAATTACTCAGAACAGTGCTTTGTTCATAGTGAGCACTTAATTTAAATTTTACTATTATGGTTCTGATTAAAGCTTTGCTCCTCTTCATTATGCCTTCATAAATATTAGGCCCAACTTCCTCACTTTCCACAGTCACTTCTAAATAATTGTGAGTTGTAGTAGGTAAGCAAATAAAACCAATAAGCCAATAATTACACCTGTGTGTATTTCTATATATCTAACGTACGTTCTTGGACTAGAGATTCTTAAAAGTTGTGATGTGGACACCAAATCTAGGTGATAATGCCTAGAAGAGTTTTCCAAATCTCTTCTCCACCATGCCCAGCTCTCTCCATTACTTTGAAATGTTTTAAATTAACTGTAATTTCAAATATTATTGGAAAATACAAAATATCTTCTAAATGATAAAATGGTAGAAGAATGCATTAATATAGCAAACATATATACCTGGAAGGCAGCAACACCAGCCAGCCATGACCTTTTTATTGAGAAAGTGACCCAGAAAATGGCCAGGGAAATTTCATCATTTATTTCCCACCTCTAAACTGAAGTCAGATGCCTGTGAATTGCCATCGGACAAAGTTGGCTTATATTGTACATAAAATACAAATTGCATAAGGGAATATTTTATCTTTCCTGTTAAGACTTTTTTCACCAGATCTAATAGAAAACAGCCATAATATTTATTTCCTTATAATGAACAAATAACCATTAATTGTTATCCCTCCATAGCTGAAATTCAGTGGACTTAATACGCTACCAAATTTAAAGATAGATCTTGCCAATTCCTTCAGGCTATGTATTTATTTCAACCATGAATGTACAGTAGTACCTCCATGCCATGTTTTTTAAATGTTGCTACAAAGCAGAATAGGCTATATTGTATGTGCAGATCACCATGTTAATTTGAAATTTCGAATTCTAGAATATGTTTGAATTTAGATTGCACAGGACACATGAAACTTGTTTTGATAAACTGTAGAAGGCAAGAATAACCAATCCATATGTTTGATTTTAGGATAAGGTAGAAATATTGTTTTGATATCATACCTATTCCTATGAGAAATGTAAATATTTCATATTTATAACAGAAAAAATATGTTAATTCACACAACTAGTATTAGAAAGCACCTACTGTGAGGATAGATGAAATAATCTATGTTTCTCGCCTTCACAATGCTTACAGTTGAGTAGGAATGATCAGTATGAAGGCAATTCATACATAGGGGCAAGAGCTCTAGATAAGCTAACCTCTGGAGCAGTGAAGGTGGCATTTTAAGATCATTAAATATTTTGAAAAGAATTAAATCTCAACTTCACCATCATAAGGGGATGTAGTGCTGGGCTTCCTTTCCAAATGAAATGAGGAGTGACAGAAAATGAACCGATGGAGATCTCTTTAGTGGAATTGCTTTCCTTCTCAACATCAAGTAACACGTCTTATAGGTATCCTTAACGCTTAAACCTATAAATATCCCACCTCATTAAGCATAAGGACCAGTCATGGACATATGCCACTAGTGTCCATTTTCCTTCAGAGATTTAGGGTGATGAGAAGATAAAGGGTCTGCTTACCAGATGGAGCTTGTCAGATTAGCAATTGGAGCAGAGTAAATATCGCTGTCATGTTGTTTTTTGAAGCACAAAGAACTCCCTTTGTATAACGCATGTGCATATTTAATAGTTTAAAACAAAACAGCTCAGCAGAAGGTTGGCTGGTGGTTGTCCCTGTAGCCGAATGGCCATTGCCTGAAGGCACGTTTCTGCTTTCCTCATAATAAGGAACATTAGCAACCAGTGGCTCGAGAAAGGCAGAGTCAAATAAGCCTCTTGGGGCCCAGTGGGCCACATGAAGTGAGAGCCTTTAGACAGCGCAATGAGATTACTGCTCCAGAAAGGGTTTACAACATATATTACCACACAGGCTTTACAAGGCTGCCAGCTCTCTCAACTTACAAATGTCAAACATGATTTAAAAGGTTATTATACTATCAAGAGGGAAGGAGGATGATTTTCCATTACTGAAATTTCTATTTCATTCTGTTGCACAGACTGCATTTCACAAAGTCCAATATTGCTAAATAACCTGCTTTTATCTTTAATAAGTGTTTTATGGACCTTAAATTGGAAGGATCATTCTTACTTTATTTGTATTAGAAAATTTGATATTTTCTGGTCAAACGGCAATGCTAAATTCAGTATGTGCGTCTACATATTGTGCTTAGGAGATTGTTCTTAGAAGAGGAGTACATTTGTTTGTAATGTGTCAGTTACAGAGGGGATACAGAGGTAAACCATAGTTTTTTGCAAAAGCATTTAAGTCTACAGCATTTCACACTAAAATGATCCAAATGTAGTTCTCTATAGTGCATTATGTATTTCACTTTGGGTTTTATTATAACTGATATTCAAAGAGTTTTCCACCTTTTTTGAGTCTTTGAGGGATATTTATTTGCTCAATAAGAACTCTATTGGCTGCACTTAATAATGAGTTAATTCTAGCACAGTTATATTTTAAAAGTTGCTCAATAAAAGTGAATGGCTGTTTTTCTTTGATTTTAAGGAGATTTTTATCTCTTCTTTTGTAACATTTGAAAAATAATTTTTAAGTGCAGCTGTTAAAATATATAATAAACATCAAATTGTCAATGTGGAATTTTTAAGCACTGCCTTTATAAGAGAGGTAAAACAAGGGGCTTCAGCTGCCCTTGAGGAAGCATTCTTCACTTGATTTCCTAGCAAATCACCCCGACTGCCTTTTCTGAGCACAAGACCATAAAACTGTAGGTTGCCTATATACATATCCCATCCCAGAATGTTCCAGGCACAGCAGTATGTCAGCACTATAAGCTGACACATTTGGGGATGGTATTCTCAGGTGGGATATAAAAAGGATAGAATAGCCTGGTGTGGAGATTATGTCAGTTTCCCCCTTTATCTTTGGGTCCAAAATAGTAAATTAAAACCTTTGAATACACTCATGTTCACATGGGCATTGTCAAAATTAAATTAAAGCCTATGGTAGGCAGAAGGCATTTTTAGCCTCAAGGATAACACCTTTGTTCTGAGTAGAGTACCTACTTTAAAAATTATTTGCCATAAATGCAAAAAAAATGGGGATCACATAAAGTGAAAATAAAACAAGAAAAACATGTTTAAATTTTGAAAAAAAAATTGTACTTTATTTAAAAATACTCAAAAATTGAGAATTTCCAATTTTTTTCCAGATGGAGTATGAAATTAGCTTTATAATTTGGATGAGAATGAACCTGAATATATGCCTAAGAATTAATGTATGTGTATATATCCTTTATTCTTCTTCAGAAAACAAAAAAGAATAAATATTTTACATAGTGTATTTTTATTTCAGGTAAATTCTTTATTATAATAAAACAATATAAGATATGGAAATATTCCAGGTTTAGTAAATAATGAGGATATTTTATTTTATAATCTTTTGTTACATAGTTACAATCAAAATTGAAGAATCTTTTAAATATTAAATGAAAATAAGTATATTTTTACTTCAGTTTTAAAGTTTGCTTAAATAATAAATTTACTACAACAATGCATTCATATATCAGTGACCAATGATATATTTTTGTAAATATTGGATTTTTAAAGAGTCCTGTTTAAAATTTTCAAAACATTATTTTATGCTAATTGGATAAAAACTCTCACAAGTCTTTCACATGGCTTATTTTTATTTTACATATGGAAAACAATTTGATTAATAAAATGTAAATCCATATATACCTTTTTAAAGCATTCCATTATCAGGGTAAAACAAGCTGTATGTGTAAATTCAAAGTTTTAAAGATTATTAATATGATGACAAAATATCTCACATTAGAGTGTAAAATGTAATAAAAATGTTCCTTCTATAGGAAAAGCTTAGCTTCCACTAAAAATAAATATATTTTAAAATGCAGTGTGACACTGTCAGAAGTAAGTTCACTAACAGATTGATAAACTATTTCTGAAAGCCAAAGTGAGTATTGAAAATAAGTCATATTTTAAAAAGATGGAGATGTAAACCACCTAACAAAATTTGTTTATGTCAGTCTGTACATGGGAGAAATTTATCTTCCTGCTATGGTTGTATAATAATGAAGATTATTCACTGATATCTCCCAGCTTAGTACAAGAATTGGAGCAAGGTGTTACCCTAGAAACTTTGCTTTCAAAAGTTATTATGACAGTTATTTAGAAATTTTAGCTTGAAAATCACATGCCGTGTTCGTGTTGACTTGCTCCTATTGGGAACAAAGGCATCTTGTATGAAAGGCACTTTTGCATTTGACAATATGGGTTTTAACTTTTCATTCTAGTTGTCCTTGAAAAATGTTCAATAATGCATCCTTGCCACCTTCTCTCCAACCTCCAAATAGATACCTTATTACCCTAAAATGCAACCTAACACTAGTATTTCTCATTAATCTTAGACAATTATAGATTAGAAAATATTATGTAGAATTTAAGCCAACTATTTCAAAATAGAGTTTAGCATCTTGCCTAAAGGGTATAAAACTCAAAAGCCTACAGGGGCTAAGTGGGTGAAATCAATGTGGATGGATTATAATAAACTGGACAGTTTATGTTGTAAATGAGGGCTTGTTTTATTTAAACACAGTTCATCAACCTTACCTAGGACCCCCACTTCTGACTTCTTCATGAGTGTCTAACCACCCTTTATACCATTAATCAGGCTATTTAACAAAGTGGGAGCAGGAATATTTTTATCAAATCTGTGAAGCATATAAAATTTCTTTTAGAAACAACTTGAGTTTCTTGAAATTGGTAATTATCTGTGAGTTGGATAGATGTCAACTTGAAGAAAAAACAGCATTTCATTTTTTCATACAAAGAGTACATTTTCAGTGTGTATGTAAAGTGCATTAAATGTAAATATTAATCTGACAAATTTTCAGAAAATGCGGTATTCATTTTTTCATGCTAGAGATAATGAATCTAAGCCAGATGTCAAGTCGTGTTCTATGTAGGCTGAAGGATTTTATTTAAATTTTCAGTAGTTAGGATTCTGATTTACACTATATTATCAGTTTTCTAGTGATACATGAATAAAACTGTAATAAAAGATAAAGACCAGAACATAGGGGTTCAGGGGAAACTGGACATCAGTCTAGGTGGGAAGGGTACCTCAAAGTGGTGCAGCTCTGAAAGTTGCACCAGAAGCATGGGACACATCCTAACAGACTGGGCTGTAGAGGACCTGGGGGGAGAAACAGGGAAGTCGGAAGGATGGATACTCCAGTGTCTGCTGGGCAATTTGTATGGTACTGTTTCTGACCATTCTTGTGGTGTCAGGACTTTATGGAGTTATGAAAGACTAATAAAGATGATCAACGGGTACCAACTTTGGTGAAAAAGGTATAACCAGGAAATTATATAATTTCAGTAATTTTGAAAATGTCTGTATTTGGATTCAAATGCATTATTTTACAACATCCTGTTCAAAATTTGTAGGTAATACAGTATGATTCTCAGATTAAGAAACTCATACCTGGAGAAGTGAAAATAGCTGACCATATGGCCACACAGATAGGAAAGGGATGATTTAGAATTGGATCCAAAGTGTTTTAGTCCCAATTCTTTAACACCATAAACGGGAGGATAAGTGAACACTGAATCCTAATTTTCACTCTACTAATGCAGGCAATAGGCATATACCTCGAAAGTAGGTTGTATTATTTTCTGATATAATAGTTCTTAATTTTTGTTGCATGTTAAAGTTTCCTGGGAATCTTTTAAAACTAACACCAGTGGCCGGCCCATCCTGTGACGGATTAAATCAGGATCTCTGAGGCTAGAATCAGGCCTTCCCTATGTGTTTTTTTTTATCCCTATTTCTAGAGGGGATTAAAAAAAAAAACTGGCTTAGCATCTTGAAAACCAAATTTAATTTTCTTCTATTTTCATATGTATTCTAATGTATGTTGTTTGCTATTAAGCCACATTCTATGTATTGACAAAATCTAAATATATGCATTCATCATTCGCAGAAATACAATTTCTCTGCTAATCATCCTTGCCAAATGCAGAATTAGGAGAAGTGCAAAATGTGAAGCCAGTTAAAAGGAAAAGTGAGAAAGATGCTTCCTTTGTGTTTTTTTGTTTCGTTTTGTTTAAGTTATATTTTTGGTAGATTCCAGGGTTTGAAGCTAGAAAGAGAGAAGTAAAAACTTCTGTTGATTGTCTACAATGTGCCTAGCACTTCATGCTTCCAGGGAGATCCTTTTATCTGCACTCCCCTGGAAGAAGCCTTGGATAATGATGGAAGAACTGTAATTAGGATGGCTAGATTTAGCCAATGGATATATAGGGTGGGGCAAAAGTAGGTTTATAGTTGTTCATATGGAAAACAGTACAATAATTGATAAATAATAATACAGAAATAATTATTTTGTATTATTATTTATTTTGTATAATCACCACCATCAACCTACTTATGCTACCACCACCCCCTCCGGTATTTGCATGACATGTGGTTACCTGGCAACCATACTCCTAAGAGCTTGGTTCTCCAGTTAGTCTCCCATCCAAGTACTAACCAGGCCGGACCCTGCTTAGCTTCCGAGATCAGACAAGATCGAACGCGTTCAGGGTGGTATGACCGTATACTCCAGTTAGTCTCTAGACCGTTGTTCCAGCCTCCTTCCCAGACAAGTGAAAGCAACTGCCCTGTCCGCAATAGACAAAGTGTCCTCCTTTCACCTCTATAGACAGTAACTTCCCTCTGGACAACCTAGGAAGAATCAGACATTTCTATCAGCAAGAACAACATCTGGGTCTGCAATTCTGTTGACGGGTCCATAGAGAGAGGTGACTCTGATATTTAAAGCAGTCATACAGGAAGAACAGCAAGAATAAGGCTTAGAAGTTAATGATAAAAGTGATCCCGTTCATTCCTTCCTACAGACTCTTCCACTAGACAATTCATAGTAAATGAAAATGGGGGAAAGTGATATCATACATTAATTATTTTTTTCTCCCATTAAAAATGTTTGGGGCCAAGTTCGTTTTCTATGTACTAGCTAGGATGGCCATTCAGAGATTCTTCGTTCACAGTAAGCTGGCTTGTCCTGTGATTTAAATGAGTAAGAGAAAAAAGTTTTTTTCTTTATATTAAGTATCTTTCAATGGATACATACTTTTTAAATACACATAAACTCAAATCTAAAGCCTTTTATGGCAAAATTAACTGTTTCTTTAGGAAGCTAAATTTAAATATTAATAAAATTGAGTCTCTACTTAAAGCCTGATAGTCTCTGAAAAAAGTTTTGGGTTAAGTTATATTCTCTACATCTCTAAATAGAGTACTGTAGCCAGTTGAAAACCTATGAAAAATTAAATCAAGAAAGTTATTTTTGGAGACCCTTTATAGGAGAAGTGGATTTCTTTTTTTTAATCCTGAAAACCCTAAAACAGATAAGAGTGCAAGACAGTAGTTCCAGTTCTGTTTGAAATATAAAATCTCTGCAATTGAGGATATATTGAAAAAATAAAGATTTGTCACTGTCTATTCATGGTGCTGCTCAGTTCAAATCTGGTTTTAGAGAAAGAAAAATGCTAATTTCCAGAGAAAGCCATTGTGTTCTTCAGAAAGAAAAAAAAACTGCCTTCTTTCCATTTGAGTTCTCGAAATTAAATGGTATCACAAAAATTTATATAATCTTGTTTCACCTAAGACTCAAGCTCTGTTATCAGAAAAATATTCAATATCCTGAGAGATAAAATAATTTAGAACGACCCTGTATTATATGACCAAGGTTTACCATTTTAATGTCTTAGCATTTAAATATAGAATTCAATGTGGATAGTACTGATGAGCTTTAGTAGAAAAAAAAGGGGGGCCCATAATGGATTAGGTCTGATACGGCCTTTTTGTCATGAGTGAAGAGGCTAATGTAATATAAGCACTCATGAGTAATCAGATGTCTTCTGATGAGTGAATTGAAATGTCATAGCAGAAGTAATCCACCATACATTTTATTATGAATTTTTGTGGGTAGATTTAAATTCATTTTCTGACTCATTTAATTTATTTAATCAAAACAAAATCTAGGATGCATGAAAAATCGATTTTGGTAATAAGAGATTTACCCCAATGTATGTATTTATTTCTAATTTTGTTCTTTTCCTCATCAGTTTACTGGGCTGTAATTTGTGCAATTATTCTTTGCAGCTTTGTTTCTGTTTTTTGCCAAAGGCCACACATCTATGGCCAGCAAGCATTCCAGACAATATTGTATAATTGTGTGTACACTGAAAGTATTCCTGCTCAAGTGTATCTCTGACATGATTTCTCAGATCCCACAGATGACCCATATTTTTTGCACAACTGGATTTTACAAGACATGGTAAATTAGAAACACACGTGGCTGTTTAATTGACTTCTGTTTTCCTCTTAACTCCTCTGGCTAAGGTCATCGTCGGCTGTGGTGAAAATGTAATAGCTGAAAATATTCTGAAGCCACTGGGTCAGTGATTAAGAACAAAAAGGAATCAGTGTTAGTGAAAGTCCTTACGCATTAATCCTCAGGGCCATCATTATTCCCCATAGGACTCAGAATTCACTGGATTCACTTGAGTAAAACCAAATCGTGTCTTAGCATCTCAAGGTTCTTGATCTGTATTGGATGGTAGAATATGCTTTAATTTAGATCAAAATTATCTTCCCTATTAATTGTTCTCTGCAACTTTCTCACTTTCTGATCCGTATCTCAAAACAAATGACTCAGAAAACTTACAGTTCTCAGAATTCTTACCTACCTTTAGCAGTTATTCATGTATATGGAAGGGAGTTAAATTCCGGATATTTTTCAGATCATTTTTATAATATTTAATACTACATAAACAAAAACAGGTACAGAATGTCCTATTTATTGAATATATACATAGGCTAATTTTCATTTTTTTAATTTTACTTTTTGTTGAGGTATAATTGACATAAAACATTATATTAAGTTTCAGGCATGCAACATAATGATTCAGCATTTGTATACATTGAGAAATGATCACTACAATAATTCTAGCTAACATCAATCACCATACATAGTTACAATATTTTTCTTGTGATAATGACTTTTATGATCTACTTTCTTAGCAACTTTTTTCAAATCCTCATCTGAGGATATGTTTATTGATTTTGGAGAGAGGGAAAGGGGGAGAGAGAGAGGGAGAGAAGCAGGCATCAATCAGTTGTCTCCCATATGAATCCTGACCAGGGATTGAACCCACAACCTAGGTATGTGCCCTGATCAGGGATGGAACCAGCAACCTTTTGGTACTGGAGGATGCTCCAACCAACTGAGACACCAGCCAGGGCTTTTAACGACTTTGAAACATGCAATAGAGTCACTAAGCATTACATTACATCCCACAACTTATATATTATTAAAAGATTATATTTGTTTATTTTTAGAGAGAGGGAGAAGGGAGGGAGAAAGAGAGGGAGAGGGACATCAATGTGAGAGAGAAATATCGATCAGTTGTCCCTCATAAGCACCCTGACCAGGGAACGCACTGGCAACCCAGGCACGTGTCCTGACTGGGAATCTAACTGGCAACATTTTACTTTGCAGGACAGTGTGCAACCAATTGAGCCACACTGCTCAGGGCAAGACTTATTTATTTTATAGCTGGAAGTTTTTCCCCTTTGATGTCCTTCACCTATTTTGCCTTCCATCCCAAATCTTGGTTATTTAAAAAAAAAAAAAAACTTTTTGTTACAGGCTGCAGGTATGTTTTGATCCCCATTTTGTATCATATCACTCATGTATTATTTGCAAATGATGAACTTTATCTGAATTATCAGGAAGCATCTTATGAAGCCAGATTTATAAATGGAGAAATAGAAAAACTCACGATCCTATATCTAAACCAGAACACAAGAGAAAGTGAATGAGTTATTTTTATCTTACCTTTCAAGTCACACATAACCCATTAAGGATTTAGTAAGACAGTAAAATATAAAACTGTATTACTTTTAAGATTTTTGAATGAGTGTGCCTCAACAAGTCAGATAATTCATCATTTTTGTTCTCCAGCCGTAAAGTATAAGACAGGTTCCTCTCACAAACTGGAGTTTGATGGCTATGTTTTACTATGTTAAAACTGTAACTGTCTTAAGTGAAAAGTATACACAGTTTGTATTATTCATGAGTTAAATTTCTACCCTGTGCAAAAGAGAGGAAACAATTCTTCCTCTATCATGAGAGTAGAATAGAAAACTGCACTTCAGAATTCAATATGTCAGTTACCCATGGAAATGATTCAACACACACATTTTTAAAATTCAGAAATCTTAATTACCACCAAATCTAAAATCTACGACCTTTATTCACCTTGCCTGATGACTTTTGGAGTCATGCTTAATTTCACAGCTGACAGTATGAAGCTTATCTTCCTTTTTAAAAATGTCTAACTGGAAACTAACATACTATTTTCAGTAAGAGGAAATGCCTCTGATGTGAAAATGGTGTAGTGTACCCCACCCTCATCAAGGAAAGATTAAAGGAACAAATAAAGCATGAGCGTACATGTATTACTTCAAATACCATTTTTTCTTGTATCCGTCAGGATGGGTTAGGAATTCTGAGGTAACAAATAGTCCAGACGTTTCAGTGGTTTTTGAAGCAAAAAAGTTCCATCATGCCCCTGGGCTACATGCCTGTTGCAGGTTGTCTGGGACCTTACTCTGGCATGGGCATTAACTTTCCTTCACCAGCCAGAGTGAAGAAATATTGATGCCTGGTGACTGTGGCAGAGGGAAAGAAGAGTTCCAGAGGCTGATGTATCAGCGAAAATGCTTCTGCCTGGGAACACGTGTCATGCTCTCTCATGACTCATAGGCTGCAGTGGTCACTTGGCCATACACAACCACAAAGAACTCAGAAGGTAACTAGGCATATGACTGGAAGGAGGGGACAATCAGAAACATTTGACAAGCAGTGATGATGATTACCCGGATATTAACTACAAGTGTCCAGCTCGAGTATAGACTCACTGATACCAAGTTTATTTAGTCTAGATGCTGATTGGACTTTGTATTTGATGTACTGGCCTTCTAAAGGCTGTATTTTGTATTGCTTCCTTTTTCTTTAAGCAGGGTTCTCCTCTATGTAGTATTCATGTGATTTTGTTTTAAGGTGTTTTGTTTTGTCTTAGGTCAAAACAAACATTAATGAGTATAACATTAGTAACTAAGCCCAATAATTTTGACATTGATTCAATAGGATGAATTAAGATTTATACATGAGATTCAGCTGTCAAAAGAGTTCAGGGATATTTTCTGACCATTTCCTGAGATGTAGCAGTTTCTGTATTTTCATGTCATTTTATAAGTATTAGAGAGAATGGATTGTTAATCATAGAATGCTAACATGAGAGAGCTGACATGGAATTATTAAAAATATAACATCTCTTTTTTATATTTCAGCAAGATTATAAACAAAGCATTATATATCAGGCCACATAAAGTGGGAGGGTGGACAAAAATTACCTTGAAGTTGATTTCTTTAATTCATTAGAGAGTGAGCTATCAGATAACACTGCTGTAGGGAACACAGCTGCATGTTTTGCTAAAAATAAGCTTATTTTTTGGCCTTTTTGGCTGTATTTTAGTAGAATATTTTCTCTTTCAAAATAATTTTGAAATCAGTCTACTTGGGAGTTATATATTTGTATGTTTAGCTCAATCATTACATTATTTTGTAAGCTCATAGATATTCTGAAGAGTAATAATAATAACAATAAAGAGTGGTACAGGGAGAAGAATGCTGGCCCACATTACTGGGACTCATAAAAGATACTGAGTGTCTCCAAAGCCTCAGTTTCTTTTTTTTTGTATAATCAAGAACACAACAGTGATCTTTTACAAAGTAATAGTATAAGATTTAACTGCATAAAGATCTTATTTGAAAAACAGTCTTAGCATAACTGCATAAATAGAAGCATTGCATGTGTGACTGCATATAAACAAGCAAGCGATTTTAAATGGAAATTAAATTTCATTATTCAGACCACATTGATTTTATCTGATCAAATTGCCCTCACATATTTGAGTTACAAGGTCCGAGGGTGAGTGGCATTCTATGGTGAATTCCAACAAGTCTGGGCTTCACTTAATCCAATTTTACAGCGTTGAGCCAAACAGTGAATGCTTGTGAAGTTGACTTGTTCTTTTCTCCCTGTCTCTGGGATATTTAATCTAATAAAAATATAAAATGTACGAGGTAAAAGTGGGCTGGAGTTTACATCCTTCAATCCCTTCAGTTACATTTAAGAAAACTGGGCTGTTATCATTTTGGGATTTTATTCAACTGCTAGTAAAAGATTTCTAAAAGTTAGTGTCATATAGAAATTATAGATTTATACATCTACGGTATTTTCAAGTTTCTTGGCTTTCCTCTTATAATTGTCTAGAGCAGGGGTATGCAAACTTTTGGCATCTCTGGGCCACAGTGGAAGAATAAGAGTTGTTTTGGGCCGCACATTAGATACACAAACACTAACAAAAACTGATGGACAACAAAAAAAAAGATTGGTGCATGATTTTTGTGATACCCATCACCATGGCTAAGGAAAAAAGTCCTCAAATAATAACCCTGTTATGTAATGGCCCTTTTGATAATGTTTTAAAATCATCAAGCAGGGCCCAAGTTTGTGATCACTTATATTGAAAATATACATGTCTAAGTAATACAACTAAGTAATGTTCTAAGTAAATTACGATTTTGTGTTGGGCCACATTCATAGCCATCCTGGGCTGCATGTAGCCCATGCAGGTCATGGGTTGGAAACCCCTGGTCTAGAGGGTTTGCAAGAAGGTATGCATAGAATCTTATGTATAGGACAATGAGAATAAAAAAGGACAAAGTGTACGTGGCTAATGAGTATGTTCCCTTTTAAAAAGAGCCAGAGCCAGTGCTTTTGCTTACAGTTTTTTGTTCAGCATTTTATCCCAGGCCCCACATTGCAAGGAAGTCTGGGCAGAGTGCAGTTTGTCACTGATCACGGTGCCACCCCGCCAAGCTAGAGCACTGTTAACATACGAGAGAAGGAGAATAGAGGTGTGGCACCAGAAACTGGTCGTCTCTGCTGCGGAGGCCTCTTTTACCCTTATAGATGTAATGATGTAATATTTCTTCACTCATATTTGTTATCATTTCTGGGTTGGAATCTCAGCAAACCAGAATTACAATTAACAAGAAATACTAAAAATTGAAATTGTAGGTTTTAAAGTGAAACACTTAAATTCAAACCAGGGCGACATCATTTGCACAAATTACTTAACATCGTTAAACCTCAGTCTTCTATAAATTAAGGTGGCACCCACTTCACAAGGTCCAGTTCTAAATTAGGTCATACCTGTGAAGTACAATGCTTAAACACAATGCCTGGGACATGGTAATCATTTTGTAAGTAGTTTGTGCTGCAACCAACTAGCTAATGTTCTTTTCTATACTTTATGACTGAAAAGTTAAAAATGTTTGATATTTTCTTGTAATCAATGTCAAAGTAATAATGTTTATCAAATTATTGTACTTCTAGTTATCAGACTTTAGTGTTGTTTTTGTTCTTCTGCAAGATGACTGTGGTTATTATTCATCTTCTATCGATCTCTATCTTTTTCCAATTATATGTGTGGATCCATCTTCTGGAGATAGGATCAAGTCAAAGATCTTGATTGGTCTGTGCTCCTTATCCAATATTATAATACATGCAAAGTAATTCTGTTTCTGTTTTTCATTTTACTCTGATCTTACCACATTGACAATATGAGCACGGGCCAAGACCATTAAGAGCTTAATTGTTCATGTGCTAAGTGTTCGCAAATTCATCCTTTCAATCTAAAGAAAACAAAAGATGAAGTCACAAGACTCTGATGCAAATTGTACATACATTGTCTAATTATGTGTAGATAAAGAACTGTTCTTTTATATTCTAGATTTTAAACTTCTGTGCCTGGAAATATGGATTTTTATTTTACTTGCTTCAGTTATTGATCAGGTGTACCTACAGAAATCTCTTGATTTTAGTAAGAGAAGGATTTTTCTGTGGACCAGCATAAAAGCTCTGCAAAGGGATAACCTAATTGCCCATGCAGACTGACAGGGCAAGCATTGACTATGTTGTCTGGGACTTTGGTCATTGGGATTTATCCAATTGAGGTCTGCCCATTGGCTGGCAAGTTTATACTACAATTGACTGTTCCATTAGTAAGGAAGCTTTCATTCAAACCTCTAAAGAATAAAGGAAAATGGGAAAAAGAAAAAAAGACTCTCTAGTATCTTCATCCATTATCAATAATGCCTGGGACTGACAGTTGTAGTTGGCAATATTGAATGTATCTTTTCTTCTATGTAAAATTTCAATATGAAGTTATTCAAATTATGCTCTGACTATGTCAGTATCTGAATTTTCCAGGTGTATATGGGCTAGATTCAAATGGAAGTTAGGTAGCTTTTATTCACCCACTCATATTTTGAAAAACACTTAGAAAGTAGTTGAGAACAGAGCTTATCTTCCTCTCCTGTGGCTGTGCAGTCTGCCCCCTCGTGGTGGAGAGCGTCAGTCAGAACCTGGAATGATAAGAATGTGGTCAGTTCAGGCCTCAGGGCTGGCTGCAATAGTGTGCCTGATTGATTTTTGTTGGGATGTAACAGCTGAACCATTTGAAATTTATCACATGTAATATGAATTTACCTGTTCAAACCATAGCTGTATACTAATTCTTAAATGTGGGGCTGTTCATTTTAATTCAATACACTAAGGAAATGAACTTTAAGACATACAGCCACCCTCTATGCAGTCTATTTCTAAAGGCTTTACTTTGGACCCATGCTCTTCTTCCTTCCCTACCTGGTTTAAAACTCTTCTTTCCTCTATGGGCTTCTACTGGAAGATAGTTTTCTTTTTTCTTTTTAGCAGTTGCTAACTGGTCACTTAAGTTTTAATGTTCAGTATGATTCAGAACTTTTACCTTTTTCGAGTTCTTAAAGATTTCTCTTGTCTGGATTTTAAACGTGGCCTTTGGGGAGTGGCAGTGACTGTGACAGATGGCGAAGGAATAGTATTGCACTTTGGTGCTGTTTCTGTCTTTGCCTCTTGATCTCTCTCCGCTTTCTTAAGGCAAATTATAGATTTCTTTTTGCCTCTAGAGGGACGCGGATAGCAGTTGCCAGTTGTATGGCTTTTTGTTTCTAGGCTCTTAAAATGAAAGGGCTCTTATTTAATTAGACTTTGTTATTACATTTATGTAATACATTTCTACATTTACTAATGAAGAAAACTGATTAGTATGTTAATCAAATACCTGACTAGACAGGAAGGTGGTGTGTTGAATCACAGGGCAAAAGAATAAAGTTTTTCTTTGGTTTGTTTGAAGGTATATTCCCTCTAGTGGTCCCAGAATGGTATTTTACATACAGACTATTATACAAACATTTTTTTGAAGATGTCCTTTCAAAAACTGTTACCTCATATGTGTAATTTATGTGTTCTATATATTAATGAAAGTGGCTTGCAACTGAAATTAAGCTCCCTAAAAGAACTTAGAAATCTTCAGTTATTAAACTCAAAATTTTAAGTATGAAAAGTAGACAAAGAAACATTTTTTACAACTTATGGATGCGTTTGAAGGAATGAAAAAGTTGGGTTGTGAGTATGTTTGATATGCAGGTATATTTGAAATATTTCATAGTAAGATAAATTTTAGACACAGGTGGTATAAATCTTAAGCATTAGAATTGTTTTAATTTTATGTTTTAATTACAGTTTACATAAATTATTATTTTGTATTACTTTCAGGTGTACAGCATAGTAGTTAGACTATCATATACTTTACAAAGTGTTTCCCCAATATTTCCAGTGCCCACCTGGCACCACACATAGTTATTATAATAAGCATTAGAATTTTAATGGCACTAATGGTGAATTGAGAATCATAATTATAACTTGATTTTATTTGTTCACATTTGTTTATCCACTTGGAAAGTATTTATGTAATACCAAGAATGTGCATTCCAGAGGATGCAGAAAATACAGAAACAAACAGGAGGTGAGAGATACCAGTGAACAGATGACTCAGCAATGAGGCAGTGCTGGTAGAATTATGCATTAAGAACTTGGGGAGTACACCAAGCACATAGGAGCCACTGTCCTGTGGGTTGGGGAAGACAACTGATCACAAGAGCGGGAGAAATAATTAAGAGATTGGGCACAGTGCAGAGGTGTTACCTCAGCAGAAGGAGCTTTGCGGATTGGTTCTGAGCAATCAGGGAGAATTGGAATTGAAGTGTGGAGGACTTACCTGGGCAGAAACGAGTGGAACACATTGCTTAATAATTTTCCGAGAGCAGACCTTAAGCAAGCACCATGGAATTAGATGAGGTTTTTATCTCTAAGTCACACAACATGAGTATGAATAATCTTGTAAAATTATAGATTCACCCTAGCCAGTGTGGTTCAGTTGTCATCCCATGATCGAAGGGTCACAGATTCGATTCTGGGTTAGGGCCCATGCCGAGATCGTGGGACAGATTCCGGGCCTGCGCACAGCATCCCTGGTCCAGGTGCGTCTGGAAGGCAACTAATCATTGTTTTTGTCTCACGTAGATGTTTTTCACCCCTTCCTCTCTCTCTAAAAACAATGGAAAAGGAAATTTCCATGTCCTCAGGTGATAATAAAAGGAAAATAAAATTTTGGAAGGAATTTACGTTTGTCACTCTATTGTATAACTTAGAGGAGACATACAGTGAAAAGAAATTAACTTGAAAGTATTGCTGAGAAAGTTTTCCTCAACGGAGGCCATGATGACAGAAGAATTAAGTACAACAGAAAGTTCTGGTTTGATTCTAAAGATGGCTGGAAGTTATCAGTTCTAACTGAAAGTGTTGTTTGCCTAATATCATGTTTAAGAAAGTTTTTGGTGGCAAAGTTCAGAAGAAAATCTATCAAATTGATGACCAAGAGCTAGACAAACAAAAGTAAGGAAATGGAAATGGGAAGGTTAAGACAGAGATGAATACTTATTTAAATGATATTTTAAGTTGGTTAGATTGGCTATATTTTGTGCCTATTCTTTAAGATGTTTTCAAGCTAGAATATTATTGAATCTCTAAGATCTTTATTATGAAACTGGTATAATTGCAGGTGTAAAGTTACAGTATATAGAGTCCGACAGAAATAACACCGGCCTGAGTGTGGTTGGTAGGGTAATAATATGGGTGTAATAATTTATAATTTTAATTTGAACATTTTACCTAAAATGTTATATGGTGTACTTGAGTGTGATTTTTTTATGTTACAGAATTTTTTTCTGATTTTGTAATAATATTTTGTAATAAAATGGGCATTATTTGTGCCAGTCCCTGTGTGTTATATGTAATATGTTATATATGTATGCATATGTATATATAAATAATTACAGGTATAAAGACAGGTATAATTATTTGCATCAAATAAAGTTTCATCTCCCATGTCCATAAACATATTCTCTGTTCTGGAAAGTACCTGTGCTTATTCCCACATTTGCATACCCAAGATCCCCACCTGCCTGGGACCACAGCCTTCATGCCCCAAATACAGAAACCCTTCCTGACAGTGCCCACATGCCCTTGACTTTTCTTACCTGGCCTTCTGAGTTGACACTTAATTGTCTCTTATCTCAAGCCCCTGATATCAAATATCTGATGAGACCAAATATGTGATCTGAGAAGCCACTCCAGGCAAATATAGCTGAATAGAGTCTACATTTGCATTTAATCTGTGCCTTCTCCCCACATTAACTGAAAGGAATAGCTTTTCTATGGAAAATGTGCCATTTGATTGAGAAAATGATGTCAAAAACCTTTGGCATCACTTAATCACACTGAGTACAACTGCTGGACTCCACTTATTTATATAACTGAACGTGTACCTGATAAATATTTGCAATACTGATAACAAATTTTCTAGATAATTGAGCATTGCTACTCTTTAGTCTGTTTTTACAGGTGAAATTCCTGAAGATGGTTACAAAGCTCATTGTTCCATCACATGCACACTTTCATGCTTTGTAGGGCCCATGTGCTAGAAAAAGGATGTTGTGAGTAGATTTGGAAATCACTTGGCATTTTTGAGATTTGCCAAACAGCTTGAGATATTTTAAAATATTTTTGTTTGATCAAACCCCAAACTTGTTTTTCCAAGTACTTTTTTTAGGTCAATTTTTATAACCATGTGTAATTTCAAGGAAATTTAACCCATATGTTTGTTTCTGTTACCATGTATTCAAATTGATTTATAGCACATATGTCAGTATTTCCTTTGACACTGTTGTGTAAAGAGGGTGAAAGAGACTTGCAATTTGCTGTGCAGGAAAGTGCACAATGAGACTTTAGATTAATGACCATAGACTATAACCCAGTTCTAACCCCAACGCACTCTTCATGATAAAAGTCACAGGGGACTGTCTATAAGTGTCAGCAAAGGATGAGATCCAGGTACAGCAGTATGTTGATGAATGTGTATTCCTAGCATGGGCTCAAAAGACGGAACTCTGGTGATTGTATAGCACTGTGGAACTGAAGCACTGAAGCCCTTAAATGCTACCAAAGCTCTTTGCCAACTGTGATGAAAAACTAGATCTATGAGCAGTCATATTTACTGGCAAAATAAGACTCAGAACAGCCAACACATTTTATTATTTTGTGTGGCATAGAGCCTAGAAATAGGCTTGTATAATGGGAAAGTTGAAACAGTCAGAATGCTACCATGCTTTACAGGCATAGCAAAAAATCTGAATTTTTTGAACCACAATATTACCTGGAAACATTTCTTTTAAAAATGTATTGATGGTGGGGGGGGAACATTGACCTTCTACTGTTGTTCTACTTATTTATGCATTCATTGGTTTACTCTTGTAAGTGTGCTGACTGGGGCTTGAACCAGCAACCTTGGTGTGTTGGGATGATGCTCTGACAAACTGAGTACCTGGGCCAAGGTTGGAAACTATTGTTAAAATTAAATGGAAATATCAAATCTCCAGTAAGGCACTTGGATTCAACCAATGGGCTACTTTAAAAGTAAGTGATACTTGCCATGGCAAAGATGCTCTGAATGAGAATGGATAATAGCAGGATATCAGAGTCAGTGCTAAGGGGAAGAAAATTACAGTGCAGTTGCAGTATAAGGGGGCAAACATATGTATTTCTAAAAACCAAATTTTGTATGTGCATGTGTGTGTTTTTTTTAAGATTTTATTTATTTTTAGAGAGAAGGGAAGGGAGGGAGAAAGAGAGGTAGAGAAACATCAGTGTGAGAAAAATTCTTACATGGCCCTCACTGGGGACCTGGCCTGCAACCCAGGCCTGTGCCCTGACTGGAAATTGGACCAGCAACCCTTTGGTTCACAGCCCCTGCTCAATCCACTAAGCTACACCAGCCAGGGCTAAAAAACAGATTTTTTAAGAAGTAAGAATTGGTTCATAAGCATTGCAAAGCACAAATCAGTTATTGCATGTATACTGATATCTAGCTCTATACGAATTATTTTTTCTAAATATTTTATTTATTTTTAGACAGAGGGAAAGGAAGAAGAAAGAGAAGGAGAGAAACATCAATGTGTGGTTGCCTCTCACATGCCCCCTACTGAGGACCTGGCCTGCAACCCAGGCATGTGCCCTGACTGAGAGTCAAACCAGCGACCCTTTGGTTCACAGGCCAGTGCTCAATCCACTGAGCCACACCAACCAGGGCTCTATACAAATTTTTGAAACATTAGCAGGAGATATGCTCTCTGATCCCAATATTGTGCCTACAAACAGAGAACATGGACATGTGTACTCGAAGGTGGAATCCCAGTGATTGAAGAGTCAAACAACTCCTAGAACTCTGAGAGCCACTTTGGCTGTTCTGCTTCAGGGTTGTTGGCAACATAAGAGCATTTTTATGAATGTTCCCTTATAGAATGTTAGTTATACCAGGGCAGGTGCAATCAGGGATTTGACAACTCCACCACACTCTGAGTGGACTGACATTTCCTTAGTAGTAACAAGCTGCCACTGTCTGGTGCCATGGGAGCCTCTGGGTTTGATTGAAGAGTGCTGACATTGACTGCTTGTTATTTCATATCTTAGAGCTGCCAGGAGACAACTGATGTCAGCATAAAATTATTTGATAGCTCTGCGTCTGGGGCAGAATGTGAACCTATTGATGCCTATAAAGTAACTATCAAAGACCTGGAACTGAGAATAGGGATAATTGAAGATAGAAATTAATCTGGTTTATTGCTATGTAATCCTCAGTTTTTAATTTGGTCCCCCTAAATGTCAACTGCAACCATCTATGGGATGTATACTGGCTGCACTCATTATACTATGTGCTCATGTAATCCTTACACAACTTTACAAAAGAAGTAGTATTATTTTGATCCTCCTTGACAAAACAGATTACGTTCCTTGAAGGCAGTAGAACCAGGGTTGAAATGCAGCCAATATGGTTCTAGGGTCCATGCTTTCACCTGGAGTGATGCTATTTCTCACCTGGAGTGACACTGGAATCAATGTCTCCAGATGGATGGAATTCTTTCATTGAGCCCCAAGTGATTTTACTTATTTGATTTTCATGTAAGAAAATAACTATTCATTTATCAAGAAAAATAGCAATTAACAACTAGTGCTGTCTGGCAAATACTCACTGAAAGTAAATTGGAAATTTTTATCGTTCTCATAGTTTTTCTGGAGTCAGCATACATTCAATGGAATGACTCCAATCATAAATGGAATCATCAATGACTGGTTCCCTCCTCACAGTACATAGATTCCTGCATTCATTGTTCTTTGAGAACACTGAAAATTTGTAGAGTAGTAAATAAATGTGTGCAAATTTTCACAGATAACACAGAATTCTAAAACTAGGCAGAGTAAATAATAAATGATTATCTAATTTATTAATGGTGGCTCAGTTTGCCATTCTGTTTTAGATCTATTTTTAACCATAGTGATTTTTAAATACAGCCATTTTCTAAAGAATGTTTGCCTCCTTCTGGAAATCTCCACTAAACTCTAAACTTTTCATGTATAATATTTTATGTGTGCATTGATCTTGTTTTGTGTTGTTTTAAAATATATAACCCTTTTATATTTTCTTATTAACCTGAACAATGGCAGGTGACAAGTGCCATTAAATTGCAAATAGAATGTGTGAGTGTATGTGTGTGTGTGTTTCATTTTTCCACCATGGTACAGAAGTCTAGGGGAGTTCTGATTCTCTAATTCTAGCACAATATATAGCAATTGGAAGCATTTAGTTGTGATTAAAACAGATTGAAGGAGATAATCCCTCTGAGAAAGCAGCTTCAAATAGTTTAGCAGGGCTTCTTCAGAGATAAGAATACAGCACAAGCTAATTCCTGCAAAGTCTCCCCAGTGGTACTGGAGACATACCCCTTATTTGCTGTTTTTCCTCCTTATTGGGTTCCATTAGAATTCCTCCTCAACCTGACTTCTGCTTTGATGATTCACTTATTCTATTTTCAAAGAATCAACAATCAGCCTTTTGCTTTACTGATACAGTGAAATACACTTGATGTCATAAAGGAACAGTGTAGACAGTTTCCAATTTACAGTTCAATCATATTTGAAAAGTCATAGGTAAATCATAGACAATTTGGATCTTAGGATATTATTCACCATGGAATCATTGTTCTACAGGAAGATTAAATTTCCTGATCAGCCCTCCAAAGCCTGCTTAACCCATAATGTAGCTGAATATTTTTATAACTAGTACTGTAAAAGTCTAACCTCTTTATGTAATAACAGTTCTATGAGAGTACTTCTAACCATTGTGGATCCAATATTGGAGGGAAAGAATGTCTTTCTTGGGGAGTGTCCTCGGATCAATTTCATTCACAGTGTGTTATTCTTAAGATCAGAGGGACAGGCAGATTTGTGCCTTCTGGGAATAGTGCACTGGAGATAGGACAAAGAGGGAAGAGTGTGTTGGGGCTAATTTATAGATCGTCATCTCCTTACTCCTTTCCCATTGCTATAACCACATTCTGCAAATGAAGACCATCCCCTGAGAAAAGTAGTGGAGCCTAGGGAAGAGAAGGGTAAGGGGCTTGCTTGTTCCTGGATCTTGGCTGCACAGGGGTCAATATTTCTGAAAATGCTCAGTAGCTACCCTTTTACTTTGTATTAAAATGTAAAAGATTGGAAATGTTCCTATTGTACTCACCTCATCATGCTTCTCTTCTTCCCTCCCTACACAACCCTTACTCCCACACCTCCCCTCCCCCTCCAAAATTTCCATGAGCCATTCCTCTCTGGGTACCCACAATGCCATGGTGCTGAGACACATAGGATAACATTATAAGGACTCATTGAAATGAGTAATTAACCATATCCTGCCATTGAGTTTATTAATAAGATTCCAGCCACATTTTGAAAGAAATTAATATTTTAGAACATGGAACACAGTTTGCTGTGTAAATTTGTATAAGCGGGAGCAATAATGTACCAACTCCTATCCTGTAGGGCCACACTATTAAGCTAGATTTATTGACAGACGGCATTTAACTATATCTAAAGTTTTAATCTAACTTTTTTATATGAATCGCCTGCCAGCATATCATCATTTTTCTGTACACCTTTTGCTATGATATTATGTGGCAGTTGATCTGCTGTTTAACTTACAGTAATGATGATGGGCTGCCATTAATAATAATGGCATATGTTAAAAATGTAACAAGGCACCTCAATGCAATAAAAGAGATAGACATATAGTTTAAAACCTTTTAACACTGCATTGCCTCTGCTAATGTTTCATAACACTTTATACCCTGGAAAAAAAGTGGCATAAAAATAGCATGTAAAGTGTTATTCCCACATGCTGTTCTTGGTCTTTGGCATGCCTGTTTTCTCTACATTTCCAAAAACGACAAGAATGCATCCCATCTGATACATCCCGTGAAAATTTTAAGAGCATATTTGAAAACACAAAATATTGTTTTCATAAACTGCTGAAATCTGTGATAGTTTGGCAGTCATCTCAGGAACAAGGCCGGAACTCAGCGCTTTATTTTTTCCTTCTCTTGAATTGTTTAGTCACATCCCCTGAATTCCTCTCCGCTGCATTGCTTTCTCCTGTGTTAATCGATTCTCCCTGAACCACACATGTGAGTGCCTCAACAGTGTCTGGCTGTCGGATTGTCCCCATTAATGATGTAGCATTGATACTGATGTAGTTTCTCTTTTAGAGTAAAAATAGTCTGAAGCTAATTTAGCATTGAGTAAATTAGAAACAAAACTTTTAAGAAAAAGAAGAATGACGGAATCTGCGAGACCAGATGCCAGATTTTTCAGACACCGACATGTGCGTAACATTCTTTTGAGGCGAGAACAGGCAAAACTCTGGGAACTTCTGTTTGTTTTTACTCTCCTTTTATGCCATGAGAATGTAAGATTCACTCCTTACCTGCATAGAAAAAATAGAACAATTTTTTATGTTCTGACCAAGAGAATAACACATTAACTTTTATTTACATAGAATCTTCTACACTGAATGGTCCCATATCCTTAGGAAATATAAGGATCCCACCTGGCTGCTTTTGTGCCAATAACTACAGTAAAACACAATTCCAAAAGAAAGGGTTCAGTCTGGTGAAAGGTAGGTTATAATGAGTTTCCTGAGCTTAGGGTTATGAAGGAAGGAGTCATAGAGATGATAGAAGTTCAACTAGGTTAAAATGAATGAACTTTAGCATTAAACAAACTCAAACTGAATCTCTTCTCTACCACTTAGTATTTTGCTGCTTTCACAATTTTTGTTTACCTCTCTTAACATAAATTAAACCATTGGTTCCTCTGCTTCACCTCAAGGTCCAAGTGGAAGAGATGTTACAGCTACCACTTATTTGATGACTCAGTGTCTGTACTGGGTCAGGGAATGAGCTAGGACTGGGCTTACTCATCCAATAATTGCTCTATGTTGTTAAGGATAATATTTAGACTTGAGTGGCAGTCAGTTATGATTGAGCTCAGGATTTTCAGCAAAAGCTATATCTACACAAGTGAATAAAGGTAGATATTTGTGGTATATGTTTAGAAGCTTATCAGAGGGTCTATTTGAAGTACAAGGCTCAGGCACAGGAGTGAAAAACGAAAAATTTGATGGGAAGTCATACAAGGCCTTGAAAGGCAACCAGAGAAATTTGGGCTTTGATCTGAATACATGTTGTAAACTCGCTGGGTTTCCATTAAGATATATCTAATGAACACTATCTCATTCCTCTTTAGTAATTTTGTTTATTTTTTTAAAATATTAGTGTTTTACTTAAGTCTTAGTGATTCTAAATTCCAATATGAAATAAGTAGCTATGTGACATTGTTTCTCAGTAGTTGACTGACCTGATTAATCCGTTTAAGGAAAAAAGATAAATTCTGTAGAATTCAACATGATGTAGACTTTATCACTCAGGGTGAAAAAGTTAGCTGTGTCTTCCATCATTGGAGTGTGTGCAGTTGAATCTGACAAGCATATAGCCCCGGGGCATCAGGAACACACTTTCTCTAATCTATATTTCAAAATGTGCAGTCGATGTTTGGGCTATGACAGAAAAATATTAAGCCCATTAATATGGTAATTATCTATAGAGTGTTTCTTTGCTTCCATGTACCCCACACTGATTGCTACATAAACAGGATTCAAAGTATAAACTTTTGTGTTCGGGGAAAGTGCCAATGTCTGTGTCTGAATTCATAAACACCACCTTAGAAACCAGGCAATTTCTGTTTACAGCCTAGTGCCTTAGGGAGACTGTTTAATGAGGAGATGTGAAGCCTTTTGCAGTTTATTGTTGATGACATTTTGAGGACACTCGCAGTTGCAGTTGGGTAGACTGAAAACCAATAAAGCTGGGCATTTTCTTAGTTGTGGTTTATGTGCCCCAGAGGGTTATATCAAATTTTACCAGTAATCAAATTTCTACTTGATAGCAATAACAAATTCCTTTTAGTGACTAAATTTCAAATATTTAAGGCAAAGAAAAAAAACAATTGCAAATCTGACATCTAGATTTTCTGAGATTCATAGCATCCCAATGTTACTAGTTATTCAGTTGAATTTAAGGTCACTACCAGTTTTTACAAGCTGGAAATGGCTGCTTTTCTGAATAGATGTGGGATTGTTTTAACTGTTGATATTCTTTGTTCTCTGTATCCAAAATGCAAATTGCTTGAGACATTCCTACAATACAAATTAAATTCATGTTGTTATTCAGAAGACAACTCTGATGTTGAATAAACCTCTTTATTTTGTATTCATAGATCTAGAATAGTGTACATTCACATTAATCACCTCACACTTTTAAAATTAAAAAGAAATAAGGAAATATATTTGTCCTTGCCTTTGTTTCCATTTGAAATTCTTAAAATTATGGACTAAGGCACGAAGTTGTGGTAGAAGATGAGCCAGTGAGTCTGTCCAGGTAGGATAGCGGTGGTGTGGCTTCATCATCCAGTCTGGTCCTCAGCTAAAGGGGTGGGTTTTTGGGGATGGTGTGATGGGGTGTGCAGCTAAAGGTCCTAGAATTGAATTCTATGGCCTTGAATCCAGACCTCATCAATTTCTTACTGTGTATCCTTGACCCAGTTATGTATCCTTATGAGACATTAACTGTAAAATATACAGACCCTCCCTACTCATACATTTTTGGATTATCATAATGATAAAAAGATAATATGGGATTGAATCAATGAAAGCCACAACTCTTCTAAGCCAAGGGTATTTGCAATGTGAATACCTTAGCTCTAAAGTATGACATAAAATTAATCATTAGTAATAGGGGTTATAATTAATATTAGTGTGAGTACAGTTTCATCATCAGAAATGTGTTTGTTGAATATTAAATCAAAGCAGAGGGAGAGTCTTAATGCAAATTTTATCCATGCTGTGGGAAACTTCCTTGTTTTAATCAGGAAGTGTGTCTGATGATTTGCTTTTCCCGATTCCTAGTTGGTGTTTAGTGAAATCTTCTCTATTTGTTCTCCTGGCTCCTCTTTTCTATACTTTGTACAGCCTCCTCTTTTTCTCCAAAAAGAATGGTTCGACAGGATGCAAAGCATGTGATTACAGTTATGCTAGCTTAAGCCACTTTATTATAATCAATTCAGTTGAGTCTTATATTCAGTTCTAGTCTCATGCCAGCCGTCAGCCATTTTATTAGCCATGAAGAGGCTATAGCTTTAGATTTGTTGATTCAATCATGCATTCTTACAATGGTATTTCAGACACCTTAATTAAACTTGGCTGTTCTAAATCTCCTCAGTCACTTCTTCTACTATATTTCCAACTTTCCTCTTAGAAGGGAAGCTATCTGCTTCTGTACCATTGAAAAGGTAAGAAATTCTAGCTGTTTTATTAGGTTGATTACTCTGACAGAATGCAAGTATAGATGCTTTTAAGTGAAAAGATCTACATGAGAAAAATCTATACCTATATTTTTATTATAAATTGGTGATTTCAATTTTAGTGCATCTGATCATAAGGAGAAGTATGTATGTTATTATAATGAACAGTGAGAAACCATTGCCCACTTGACACTTGAAAATAAACTTGACCATGAACTTTATCTCATGTATTCAGGACCCACCATCATATATATCTCAAATTTTACAAATGTGTGTCCACTAGGTGGTTGTGGCCATCTGCAATCAAATATATTATTCAAAACAAAGAGACATTTGTAACTATCACACTTGCTTAGTAAAGAAACTATACATTATGTTTTTTAAAAGTAATTGCCTGTAAGGGGGATGAGGTAGACACTTCTCAGATGGGTGTTCTTTGGGAACATTTTTTTCTAAAATATATATGGAAAGCATATTAACCCAGCATAGGCAAAGGGAACCAGCAAGTATCTGCCCCACTCTACTGATAAACTCAGTTAGATGTAGTAATCTCTTCAAAAAAGAGGCAGGGTCTCATAACCATTCTCTTGTCCATACCTATACCTTAGGGTGAATGATCTCAGTAAAAATAACAGCTACTTTTCTCCAAATGCCTAGATGAACTCAGTTATCCTGGAAGAATGTGAGTTTTGATTGGTAGGTAGGAAGTGATAATCTCAGAACCTTCAATTGTGCTTAGATTCTAGTCAGCAAAAGAGTAAAATAAGGACATTGGGATGGAGGGGTGAAAGATGCATGACTTGGGAGAACTGATGTAGAACAGAAAGTGTGAGGAGGCCAGAGAAACACCTCAGTGGCATAGTTCTGCCTTGGGTACTGTTGACCCATATGAAGCTGAACATCATCTTTGGTGTCATCTTTGGTGGACCTGTCCCAGATGGCCTGTGCTTAGCTTTGGGCACTGACTTTCTTTCATTATACAATACAGTCAGCTAAATGTCTTCTGTAGTTTTTCAGGCCTGAAAAGAGATTTTGTGTTTTGTTTTGTTTTTTTAATTTTACCCAAGCCCAAGTAAGATGAACCATTAACTGCTTCATTCATTTATACATCACAAATATGCTTCTCTTCCACCCTCCCTTTCTACTTCCCTAACATTTACAGGCATGGCCAAAGCTCCCAGATATTCCCTATGATATAACAGGCTTCCTGGCAGAAGAGGCACTCAGAGGAGTGACAGATACTTTTAAGCCTATCGGGAAAAATTGACACAAGCGATTTGTCAGGAATTGTTTTTTGATGGTGTGTGTCCTAGTGAGACATAAACCTGAAGCCAAGGTGGCGGTTATTAAGCCCTATAACTCACATTTTCTTGTGATCCTGAAAACTCTACACAGCCCATAAGAGAATTCCCTGTAGAACAGTATGAGAAAGACACTTACCTATTTTGTAAGGTTATCTCTTTTGTTACATTTGACATTTTCAAGTCAATGGCACTAGGTGAGAAAGATGGACTTTTGCAAAGATACTGATCACAGAAACAAAAAGAAGTTAAAACTTGAAGAGACAATGTAATTTTCTCTTCAGAGGTTGTTTAACCACACACATATGGTTGATATGAAATGATTTTTGCTTTTAGTTGCTAATATTTTACATGGAAAAATCATAAAATAGAGGTTACAGTATCCTTTCATCTGTCTCTCTGTCTATATCTATGCTCTTTATTTACAAAACAAACATGATGATCCTCAGTTTGAAACTAGGGTATGAAGATTTTCTACCTCCGTTTATTTGCTGAGATTAGCTTCTTTACTCCACAGCCCAATCTACTCATAATGCACCTGCCTCCTTATTGGGTATCCATATGGTCACAGCAATCACACTGACTGTGTGATTATTACACATAACCATAGTAAGTGCTAGTCATTGTCTATCCTAGAGTACACATCAAGATGAAGGAAGAAACAAAAACATATTTCACAATCATTTCTTCAGTGACTTTAAAGTGCTGCTACTGCTAGTGGGGAGAAGCACACACACCAAAGATTGAAAGTGTCACATTATAAGTGCTAATAATTAGCCCTCATTCTTTGATGGGAAAGATGGCCTTATAAACCAAAAAATATGGAAATTGTTTTAATTGAACTATATGCAAGATACTGTTGAATCACAAAACAGAACCTCTGTTAATAGTCTATCAAAATAGAATATAAAGCATGAAGGTTCTGGTGACTGCTTGAGAAAGACAAGAATTACTTCATAGTAAAGGCATTTGAGATTGGTTAATGAATGAGTAGGAATATGCCTGGAAAAATAAAAGGGGGAGAGTAGACGGATCCTACTTTCACAAATGCAGTTTTTCGAAGGGTCACAGAGGGCTCTGTAGTTGAATAGACATCTGGGAGCAGGATATTCAGGGTGTGGCTTTATGGGGAGTGAGACTGAATAGAGAGAGTGCAGAGGGCAAAGTGCCTCTTAGGTTAAGCAAAAAATTGTGGATTTTACCCTATGAGCAACAGGAAGGCAAGAGAGACTTATTATTAGCTTCTTTTTTCTATATCTCCTTCTGCTTTTCTTCCAAACTTTCTTATTTTGTTTCTTTCTTTCTCTTTCTTCTCCTTCTTTTCCTTTTTTCTTAAAATTTTGTTTTTAATTAATGTAAGAATAATCCTTCCAGTAGCTGTGTGGTAGGTGGATTAGAATTCTGTAGATTTTTGTATGTTAAACAATTAGAAAAATTAGCAGTAGTCTGCCAGGAAACTGAGGACTTTCCATAGAATGTAGGTGGTAAGGGAAGTGGGGCATTTCCTGTACAACCTTGGCTGGAAAAGAGGGAAAGATTTTAAGTGGCATATCACACAACTGCCTCACACAGTAACGGGCAGTCTGTCAAGGTTTCTTGCTGGCAAAAATAATAGTGAATAAAGGCATACTTTCTATTTTGTGAACTGAATGAGTTGGTGATGGCTTTTACCACACTCCAAACAAAGGTGGAAAATGCTTATGAGGGAAAAAGGTAGCGACAGGGCCCACTTTTGTTTTGCTAAGTGTAACATGTTTCTAGAATGAAGCGATGACTTTATCCAATACATACTTGGAAATACAAGCTCTGGAAAAAGGGAGATGGTCCCCAAGAGATGCAGTTTCATCATAAGTTTATATGGAACAAATAATTTAAAGGACTGATTTTATGTCCAAAAGAAAGTGTTCACTTTCCGAATGAACATCAGTAATTTCTAGCAATTAGAATAATGTCAAGTATTATTTCTAAAGAGGCACTTTCACAAAAAATAAACTTGGGAGCCTTAAAATATTTCTCATCTTTTTTTTTCAATCATGAACAGTTTGCCTTTTGCATCCATAGGGCAATCACAATTCTTATAAGGTCCATTACTTTATTTCTTGGAAAGGAAACTGCTGTAAGAAAAATGATCTCTCTTCCCCAAGAACAGCCCCCAAAATATTAAGCTAGGAATGAGGAGCCAGTTCTGTTCATACTTATGACCAAACAGTAAATTAGACAGCTCTTTTTAATATAAAGACTACTGTGTTCAAATGTTTGTGAGTTTGAACCACAAAATTCATTTTTATGTTAAAATATATTGTGTTACCTGAACTTGAGTACACAGTACTTTTTTAAAAAGTACCCAAAAATACTATAATAACAAAACACCTTATTTGAGATGGAATTCTGTATTAATTATGTTTCCTGTATTGTTATTTTATTTGAACTTAATCATTAACTTGCAAAATTGCATATCCTGTTCAAATAAGCTATCCCTACAGGTCCACACAAAACTTTAAATAAGAAAGAGCCTTACAAAGCAGATTGATTGTGGGATCACATAAGCATTTATTAATCTTGGAGCTAAATTCATTTCATTTGGAACATATTGCAAAAATTAGGGGGAAAATCTTTGTATTACTTTTCAGTATGAAATAGTAGAACCTTTTAAATGCATGCATAATTAGTAAAAGGTGTTTACCCCAGACTGTTTTATTAGTCATGTTTCTGTTTCTCTGCCAGAAAAACCTTCAAACTTCGTAAACCAGTGTAATCAAATTTGTTTTACTAAATAATAATTCTATAAGTATTGGCTGAGGTTTAATCCTACTGTCCTTGAAACATTCCACTGAACTTTCAGAATTCCAATAAACAACTATGGTCAGTGATATTATTCTCAGATAAAACAATGAAAATGTGGTTATTTACAATTCTAAAAGTGAGTTTTAGAAAACAAGCGTCAGGAAAGGAAGAAGACCTATTTTTAATGTTCCAACAAGCTAGAGGCTTGGATTAGGAGGATTAAGAAAAATCTTTGTTTGGGGAAGTATTTAACATCAGCGTTGTTCCTACATTGTGTTTCTTCTAGTTCTTATTGTTTTATATACTTTTATGGAAATGCACTTTGTTTTTTGGATACCATCTGCTCCTCCCTTCTTTTGGGCAGACCCCCACATCTGGCTGTTCTGGAATTGTTCACGAGATCTCAGATGGGGTCGTCATGACCTCACCAGAGAGTGGTTAAAAAAGGAGCAGATGAACATCAAGAAGATTAAGCTCATGTTTTTCAGATAAATCACTATAAAGATAAAATGCAGAAAGCAAAACACACGAACATGGCTGATACAGAGCAGGGAGGCAGTGTTGTAGTGATTATTTTTAAATAATTTATTATGCTTTGTGAAATGAAAAGAAAAAAAAGATGATATTTAAGGAACCACAGAATACAACTATTACATTAAAATATTGACTTTGAACATCCTTAAAATGCTAAATATCTACAATTACAAGTATTAAGTATTTTTAAAAATACTAATTCGTGCAGTTACAGGTCAAGAAAATTAGTACAATTAATTGTGTGATACTAGAAATGCAAGGCTGTTTTATCTAAATTTTTGCTTTTCTATTGAGTAAATTATTTAAATAATTATTGATTCCATATTTCACTGATAAGGGAGGCTAGAAAAACAAAACTAGTATATGGAATGGATTTATTTTGTAATTGCATATTTAATAATAGAAACAACTCTAGAGGTGAATCCCTAGTCCCATCCCAAAATGTTTGTGTAATTTTCCATTTTAGAAGAGTATCTGATAGAAAGAATACCAGGTTACTTAATCATTTATAATGTATTTATTTAATCATTTATCAGTTACTTCATCATTTATAATGTATTTACTTTTTCCTGAGGGGGATGAAGACACAGAGACAAGTTTTCTTTCCTGTTTGTTTTTTTTTTCCTGACAAATGATTGAAAAAAACATAATGCCTCTTAAAATCATTCTTTATTTTAAACATAGGTGTGGTCCATACTGTGAAAGTAGGCATGCCCAGAATTAGTCAGGGTTCAAAGACAATCTACAGTCAACCTAGTAGATGTTGACTATGATCAAATGAGCAAAGAAACTTTGTGCATGAGTGCATTATCCAGAGAACTTGGCTTCACAGCTAATTTTAACCAAAAAGATGTTGAAATGTTCAGATAATGAAAAATGTGGTGGACTTGAAAGTTCCAGATGTGTTTCACTGTCTTCCTCATGTGGAAACAACATTAAGTACTCATGTTTGAGTCTCAACCTCCTCAGAAATATAACTTTAGAATTGTATTAGTGTTCAGAATTGTTAGTGAAAACAGCATTGTGAATAACATCAGAGTGCTTCAAAATGCAAGAAATGATCATGGTCAGTATAGCATTAAAGTAATCCCTTAAAATGAAAGAAAAAATGCTTCTGAGTTTTCTTGTATGTTTGGATAGTCTTTTTTTTTTTTTTTAGATTTCATTTATTTATTTTTAGAGAGGGAAAGGGAGGGAGGGAAATATCAATGTGTGGTTGCTGCAACTCACACGCCCCCTGCTGGGACCTGGTCTGCAACCCAAGCAAGTGCCCTACACTGGGAATCAAACTGGCAACACTTTGGTTTGCAGTCCAGCACTCACTCCCTTGAGCCACACCAGCCAGGGCTGGGAAGTCTTTTAAAATCTATGTCATTTTTAGGTCTGCAAGAAAAAAATCATTATCATAGCCTTTACATAGATTGACTATATATACACACGTACATTTACATATACATATATATGGAATGATGACATACTCATGGATTGCTGGCTTTAGGCATTATAATATTTATTAAAGAAAGATTTAGAGAGGCAAGCAAACAACATGCAAACATTTTATAGGCTTATTTTTTCTCTCCTATTCAATGCATTTATTTGAAAAGTGCTTATTTGCCTGAATTTGCCCTGTTGGCAAAATTTTTATACCAGACAAGCCACTTTTTATTGTTGCTGCACATCGTGAATAACAGCTTTATTTGATGGCAAATGAGGTGCCCCAAGTTGCAAGCTTTCTATAAACATGTCTGAATCGTTCAATTTCCTTCTCATTGTATAATTTCACCCTGGCCCTTTGCCTGATGATATTCAGATAAAGATTTCATTCAAGTCATTTTCAAAACTGTCCTATGTTACTTGCTATCATAAGGGGTACGATTGCTCAATTCATATTAGCTATACAAGTACTGTAGAGGTTTTTATCAGATATTTCTAAAATCATTTCTTTGTAACGAGTGGTAATGAGAGCAATAAAATAATGCCTTTAGTTAGTTCTCCAAACAGTGTATTTTATTAGCAATAGAATTAGTAATGTTACTGTGTAGAAGTCACTGGTTGAAAAAAATATCTTAATGAATTATTCTGTTTCCTTTTCTTTCATGTCTTCTAACATGGATTTGGAAACTGTAATTGCTGATTGATTCCAAATGACTGGGTCTTTGTTTGCCAATTAGGTAAGTGAATTCATATTTTTTATACTTATAGGAGTCCATGGTTATATTTTTAAATCATTGTTTGCTGCCAATATGGACCATTGAGTTCTCTGGGAAAATGAGGTAGAAATTGGACATAAAAGGATAAATCACCATTTTCAGAAATGTATTTTGAAGGTCTATTTCATTCACTGGCATAGGACAGAAAATGATGGGACTCAGTTCGGGTTGTTCCTGTTCACAGGAACTGTATGCTAAAATGCACTGACGTCCTTTTTGCTGGCTACCTTTTTCTAAAAACAAACTATCACATCTTGTCCAGAAAGTTCCAGGTCATACCAGACTCGTTATTAATCATAATATTAGTTACTCAGCAATAAGAATGCATTCCATGTGACAGATAGTGACAGTTTGAAATACAATCAGTAGTTAAGCATTTTTGATGATTCCAAAGATATCTAGACTAAAAAATATTCAGCTTTAGATTCTGAGGCAATGTCCTTTTCCAGTGCTAGAGCTGGGATCAGAAAACTACTGACTGTGGACCAAATCTGGCCAACTGTGAGTTAAGGATACTCTTTACATTTCTTAATGGTTGGCAAAAAACATCTGACAAAGACTAATATTTTGTAAAATATGAAAATTATATGAAATTTAAATTTTGGTGTGCCAAAGTAAAGTTTTGTTGAAACACAGAGGTACTCATGACTTTACATATTGTTTATGGTTGCTTTCACTTTGCAGCCATAAGGCCCCCAAGCCCTAGCATGTTCACTATCTGATGCTTAACAGACAGTTTGCTGGCTTCATCGCTTGATACCAGCATACAAGAGGTTAATTCTCCAAGCCTCTCACTTTGGGGATACTGACAGTAACAGAAATTATTACATATTTGGCCTTTCTTCAATCACAAGGGAATCTGCCATACCTAAAATGAGCAGGTCAGAACAGACACAACAGCAAATCTTGATTGTAGATTTTAATTTTTCTGAAACAGACCTTTAGATAGTTCTATTCCTTGTACCTTTTAAGCCCTAAAACATTCAACACATTAAGTCTAATTTAGCTTTACTGCCGGTGGGCCATTCAAAGCCCCATGGCTGGTGGGAACTGGGGAAGTGGCATTTTGTGGCTGGTGAAGAAGCAGCACTTGATATAATGAATAATAATTTCTTCAAACTTTTAAATATTTCTCAAGGACCTGTTTCACCTAAGAGAAAGCTAAAATTTCATAGATACTGGCTTTTCTGAATTACATAGGGCAGTGTTGGAAAAGTATAATATCGATCATTGCAATCTAGCTTAGCACCTAAAACAACACAAGTAAGCATGGTTGTGATTTGTGAAAACATTTTGCACAGTTTTTCAGATGCAATGTGGAATATGAGTGTTTAAATGCTTATGCTGATGAAGACAATAATAAAATAATTGTAAATATAGTTCTAGTTCTTTTCATCTTTGCATTTATCAGAAACAGGGGCATTTGTAGTTTGAGACAGAAAGATATAAAAG
The DNA here is from genome assembly GCF_004126475.2 of Phyllostomus discolor. Lineage (NCBI taxonomy): Eukaryota > Metazoa > Chordata > Mammalia > Chiroptera > Phyllostomidae > Phyllostomus > Phyllostomus discolor. The sequence continues at coordinate 64,629,852 of NC_040904.2, forward strand.
AACAAAGAAAGAATATTCTTGGAACACTGCAAGAGGGCTCACTGTAGATATTGCTGAATATTAAGAATATGCGTTATCTTCTAGGTTTAGGCCACTGGGAAATAAAGTTTTCTGTGCGTGTATTTGATATATAAAGACAGGCTCAGAGAAAAAGGCAAACATACTATGGATATTCTAGTAGGGTACAATTATAGTGTTTTCTAACCCTTTTCATGAAAATTTGACATTACTGTACCTCAGCTAGTAGCAGCAGGAATCACCAGGGAAAGAACAGCTGGGTACTTTATTAGGTTTTATGTTGTACATAAGGAGACCATGTTTTCCATTGTCAGTGTGTAAAAGAAAATGAAAGCTCTGGGCATCATTAAAGTCTCAAAAGTGTAGGATGTGTCAGCTCTGTTCTCTCAGCACCTGGATTAAAAGCGCAGTGTGAGGTCACTGGAAAACAAAAGCAGACTGTCTGCTCTAGTTGGAATTTTTAGAGTTAATTTTAAAAAATAAAATAGTGTGTAAGTTGTAGGGGGAATTATTCCTTTGTAACTGGACAGTTACATGTATGAATGTAAATTTATGTATCTGCTTGATCACGTTTTCTGTATTACTGCCCCTAAGTTTCTCTTTGCTGCTCCCTCAGGGGCACTAGGAGGAACCTTGGACTCTGCATTTGCTGGTTCTAATAGAGTCACACTCTGGATGAATATTTTCCCTGATTCTATATTTGGCCCCTTTTGTTGGATCATTATCCAGGATTTTGTTGAATTCCTCTCCGGCCCCCAGCACACACATTTTTCCCATTGGTGTAGTCATTGTGTCCTTCTTTGTGAGTGCCTTTGTGATGGGGACCATTTTATTATGTATGTGTTCCAGAAAGCACATCACTGTGTTTCTTATACAGTGATTGACTCTAAAGTACTGTGGTAGTCTGCCAGGCTACCCTTACAAATTACCTTAGACTGGGTGAGCTAAACAACTGAAATTTATTTTCCCACAGTTCTGGGGGCTGGAAGTCAGAGATCAGGGTGCCAGCATGGGCAGGGGCTGGTGAGCTCTCTCTTTCAGCTTGCAGATGGCACTTTCTCCCTGTGTCCTATAGTCCTATTAGATGAAGACTAAGGTTCTTAGTCTTCACATGCAGCCTTATTTAAAAGTAAATCCTTAAAGATTTTATATCCAGATACAGTCACATTAAGGGTTACCGTTTCAATGCATAGACTTGGAGAGAGCACCCTTCAGTCCATAACAAGTGCCTTTGACACAAACTGACTCATGTGAGCAAGAGGGAGAACTGAATGTTTTTCTCTTTATGAGAAGCTCTGAGAGGTGTCTGTCTGTACACCTTGACTACTCTATCTTATCCACGAATTGGAATATTTTTAAAATATTCATCATATGCTCATGTTGAATCAAGTAAATTATAAATTGTGATTTAAATAATAAAAGATGTTCTACATTCCAGCTATATTCTCTTCTTTTATCAACTAAAAAAATACAACAGATTGAATACTGATTTTATTCATCATTCATGCGTCCACTTGCTTACATATTTACCATTACATAAAGTGCCCAACTATATGCAGAATGGGTACCAACTAAGGACATGAGATCTAAAGAATTACCTGGCAATGTTGTGCCATTTCAGGACTCACACTTGGCAAGAAAGACAGTGTTTAAGCAGTTGAAGAGAGGAGTAAACACTAGGTAAAGGGAATGGCAGGTATACAAAGCAAATATGTGGGTGAATACGAGCACTACCACAGTCTGCAAACCAAGGAGCTGACCTAGGTGAGGACAATGAAATGCTTATTTGTTTATAGAACTTCTACCAGGTTTTCATGTTCCAAGTCATGTGATTTTGTGTGGAGTGGTAAACAAGGGTAAACTCTGTTCTTAAAGCTGGTTTCCTAGGGGAATGAAACAGTCAATAAACAACTAAGTATATAAGTGTTTCAAAGGTGTAAATGCAAAAGGTATAAAAATGACCTGATTGAGGGATATAATGATGCTTCTGGGGTGGTCAGTGAGGTGCTTCTGAGAAAATGATGAGAAAGTGATGGTTGACTTAACATTGGAGTGACAACAGAGTCAGCCAGGAAAGATCTGGACAAATGGAACTGTTCCCTCCACACGTCAAAACTATTCTTTCTTAAAACATGGTATGACATGTGGGCCTTGATTTAAAATACACAAGAAAGAGAGGGGGGATTAAATAAACAAGATCAGTGTGTAATGGGAGAGGGGAGACTAGATCAGAAAGAAATTGGATGGATGCTGGAGATGGGTGATAGGTACTTGGGGATCCCCGATATTATAATGCTTTCTAATTTCAGGTACATTTGACAATGTTCCTTTTAAAATATTTTGTAAGGACTTTAACTACTGATATTCTGTTTCGTATTATTTCTTACTAAACTGACATGCAGAAAGTTATATCATCTATTTTCGAGTGGGAGTGTGTTTGTTATTTATTACAGCTTGACAAATAATGCCAAGCTTAGAGGTTTCAAACAGCAATAAGCACTCATTCTCCTGAACAGTTTATATTGGTAAAGAATTTAAAGTTCTGGCTTGGAACCACCTCCCAAACAAACAAACAAAAAAAACCATAAAAACTTTTACGAGGTTTTACTCCACATGTCAGTCAGGGCTGTGGTCATCTAACCCGGCCTGGCTGTGTCGAGATTCGGTGTTCGAAGGGGTTTATTCACTTGACTGGCACTCAGCTGCTGGCTGTTGGCAGGAGGCCTCCCTTCCTCCCCTGGGGACCACTTTACTCTCTGAGCAGGGCTTTCCTCTCAGTATTGCACCTGGCTTCTCCTGGAGTAGTCCGAAATAAGGTGGAAACGGCAACGCCATCATTGACTTAACACTGGAAGTCACAGCCTCACATCTACCTTACCGATTGATTTTACAGGTCAGCCGATTTAATATGGGAAGTGATATATAAGGATATGAATACCAAAAATGCAGAGATAATTGGTGGCCATCTTAGAGACTGATTACCCTAAGGAGAAACAGTATTTTTAATATTTAAATAATCATCTTGATGTTGTGCTCATGGGATAGATGCCAGAAAAAAAAAAAAAAACTAAAGAATGCCCTACTGAATTTGTGGTTTTCAATCCATAACTGACATAATTATCTTTGAGTCTTAATATCCATATTTGGCTTCTAGAGTACACACTTATATAATGTTGTATTTCTTCTGATCGGATACTTAAATTAGTTTTACATAATGAAATAATGACATTAAGTAACTTTGTAAATCAAAAGGTGAAGATGTATGCTGAGAATAAATTATCAAGTGTTTGTGCAAACATAATTGATGGTGATTATTTTCTAGTATGATCTTAATTCATTACTGTAATAATTTTTTTAACCAATTAACAGCAAAATTGTTCTGTTAGTTAAAATGTTGGCCACATTATTTGCCTGTTAATGTAGGTTAAAGGTTAATTAGGCCGTTCTATTGTGGCTAACTTGGTACATTCTGAAATCGCACATATTGGTTGCTTCTTTGGTTGTTGTATATTAATGTGCCTCATTATTACTGTGTTAATTTTAGTACCTATCACATCATATTTATTGTCATTACATCAAAACCACCAGCTTTATAGGGCTTTCAACCAAACATTAAGTATTTTTGTGTTTAGGTGCAATTTATATGACTAAACAGGTAATGATCTTTGAATCTTAGCTTTCATTTTATATGATTAGAATGCATTGCTCAATATATTTTAAATATTTGTAGGTCAAAGTGAAATCTCCTTTAGAACATATGCAAGTCTTAATTTTAAGTTAAATGCACTTTTTAGCTTCATACTTAAATTATAGGGACAATTAGGATTATTCCCTCAATTGTGCTAGCAATGGAATTGAAAATCAACTTCTTGGTTCTAGTTTCATTACCTCTCATTTCGTTCTTTCAGCATTAGCTATTTTTTAGTGGCAGTGAGAAGCATTTGGAAAATAGGCAGTGTATTAATTTTCTATTGCTGCATAACAAAATAACACAAACTCTGTGGGTTAAAACAACATCTGTTTATTGTTTTCCAGTTCTGGAGGTCAGAAGCCCAGGCTCAGCTGGCTCTCTTCTCTAGTTTTCACATAGCCAAAATCAAGGTGTTGGCAGGACTGCATTTCTTTCTGGAGGCTCTAGGGATGAGTCTACATTTTAGCTCATTCAAGTTCCTGGTAAAAATCCAATTCAGTTCCTTGTAGTTATATGACTAAGCTTCTCATTTTTTTGGTGGTGGTTGTTGACAAGGATGGAGAGTAAGGGGCTGGATTTCACTCTGTAGAGGCTGCCAGCATTCCTTGTCTTGTGGCACACTTCCTTCACTTTCAAAGCCAGCAATAGAGTTTAAGTTCATTTCAAATTTAGAATCTCTCTGAATTCCCTTCTACTTTGTTTTTTTCTGCCTTTAGAGAGAGAACAGTCTCTCCTTTTAAAAGCTATGTGGTTAGATTGGGCCCACCTGTGTAATCCAGGGTAATTGCACTATTTTCAAGGTGATTTGATAAAATAACCACCTGCAGAGTCCCCCACAGTACTGCCAGGTTGATTAGCCAGCAGGAGGGAATCTTCCAGGACTGTCTTTAGAATTCTGCCTACTACATACAGGGTTGTTGGTTGCTTAGAAGCTTGGAGGGATATGACCTGAATGAGATCTCTCAGGAAAGTTACATTTCAGTTGAATCCTCAACAACAGAAAGAGCCTAGGAAGATACAGAGAGAAGCCCAAGAAAACCCATTGCTCTAATTCTGAGTGCACCACACTGCCTTAAGTTTCATACTGAGTTTCATCTTATGATCTGTCTAGAAAAGCAGACACAAACCATAACAATTGCAATATAAATAACTTATATTTCAAAATTTGTTATTTCTGAGTATTAATAAAGAAAACAACATTATAATTTTCCTTCTTTGTTCTTAAACACATTGCTGTAGCAATTTTTTTCCCATCAACCCATGATTATGTTTAATTTTCTCATTTAAAACATACACACAGAAGAACCTTTGTTGTATCAATTTCCCCATTGTGTCTCCTTTTTATCTGTCTTTTCTGTCTGCAGTCTCTTTCCAATTTTTTCTTAAACCCACTCTAAAATCCAGCATGTCTTTTCCAGTTTTTCTATCCACATCACCCTTATCATGACCTATGGTGATGTCCACATTACAAGTCTGATGGCCTTGTCTAAGTCTTCGTCTTAATAGGCCCATACTCTGCATTTGATCCAGATGATCCCTCTCTCATCCTCGATACCCTTTCTTCCCTGATGGCTTTCAGGACAATGTCCTTGCATTGTTTTTCTCCTGTCTGCCCAGCTTTCTTCAATACATGTGCTGGTTCCACCTTCTTGCCTAGTCTCTATAGTTTGGAGTGATCCTGCTGTTTGTCCTTAGATCTTTTCATGTTCTATTCAAATGTGCTTCTTAAGTGATCTCAACAACTCTCATGGCTTAGCTACCCACTCTGTATGCCGGTAACCTTGAAAATTATAGCTGAGGCCTTAACTTCTTCCCTGAACTTCCAAAACCAGCAACTCAATAATTTAGTTGAATGTTTAACAGGAACCTAAAAATCAACATGCTCCAAACTTAATTTCTACTACAGTTGACCCTTAAACAACATGGGATTGTGAGTGCCATCCCCTCTCTGCAGTCAAACATCTGTGTATATTTTTTACTCCCCCCAAAAGTTAACTAGAAGTAGCCTATTGTTGACCAGAAGCCTTACTGATAATGTAAACAGTCTATTAAATACATATTCTGTATCTTATATGTATTTATGTACTACATTCTTACAATAAACTAAGCTAGAGAAAAGAAAATGTTATAAAGAAAATCATAAGGAAGGGAACACATATTTATAATATTTATTGAAAAAAATATGTGCATAAGTGGACGTGTGGAGTTCAAACCTGTTTTGTTCAAGGGTCAACTGTATTTCTACTTCCCTTCCTAAAACCTCTTCCATCTACAATTTTCTATCCACTTAAGCCCAAGATCTCTGATTAATCTTGTACATCTTTCTTTAATTCTTTTTCCAACCTGTGGTGATATCTTGTTATTTCTATTTTGGAGTATGTCCAGATTATATTTATTGCCTTTGCCACCATCCAAGGTCAAGCAACCACTACCTCTTACCTGAGTTATGGCAAAATCCACCTGACAAATCTGTTTATTCTCTTTATTCTTCCCTTTATTCAGTATAGTCTCATGGCGGTATCATTGCCCACCACACCTCTGACTTCTTTCGTAATAGTTTTTCCCTTATCAAGTCCCCACACACTTCCTTACTTTTTCTTGTAGGTGACTTTGGCTTTTTCCCCATAATCTATGCACTAGCTATTGGTTCTGCCTCATTAGCTTTCCCAACAGGTATTCAGTTGGCCAGCTTCCCCTTTCTCCAAGTCTTTCTTCAAAAAGCTTCTTCTCATGGAGGCCTTCCCATGTTACTCTTTTTCAAATTGCAATCACCCTATGCCTACTTGACATTGTCTGCTTCTTTTTCCTCTCTTATTTTACATTCTTATAACTTACCTGCCTTCAACCCAGACTGTGAACTGCATGTGGGCAGTTATTCTTGTCTGCATTTTTCCTAAGGCAGAGCTTGGAATATAGCAGGGGGCCACTAAATGTTTAACGGTGGTGAAGAAAGGTTAGATTAAAAAGTCTGTTGATATATAGTATACTTTTGTGCTGGCTATAACCCTTTGAGGTAGATGGAGCAGCTCTTATTTTCTTTGTTTTCCAAATGAAGGCAATTATATGTCTTGCCCAAAGTCACAAAACTAGTTAAGTGTCAGAGATTAAACCAAAACTCAACTCTCTTGACTCCTAACCTGGTTTTCTTCCCACTACAATAGGTGCTAAAAATACAGTGCAGTCTGTTCTTGGGAGCTACAGTGCAGTGTCCCTCAAGAACCTGGAAATAAAGAAATAAGATTGCCTTCTGAGAGTTACACTATGAAATCAACATATAATGAATCAGTTATCTTAAAGAAGTAGAATTGCTTTTAAACCAAAGGGACCCTTCCTGATTAAATGGCTTAACTCTTCTAAAGAAAGGAAGTTTTAATAAGAGAAGGAAGACTTAGAGGCACTTCAAATAGATACTCAAATGCAAAGGTTAGTAAAATGCATCCAAGGAGAGGGACCACCTTCAGTCAGTGAACTGTAACTCTGGATCTGTCTGCCCATGGGTGAGTCAGGCTCTCTTAGCCAATGCCAATGAACATTGATTCATCTCACTAACTCATTTTTACTTCTGATTCCATAATCCCCAAACAACCTTATGATTAATCATTGATTTTCTATGCTGTCCAGCCTTTCTACAAAAGAGAGTCCCTGGGAAAATATGATCCCTGCAAACTTGTCCTAATGTTAACTATTTCTTATTGACCTTTTGATTACGATTTGGCTTCTGTGAAGTTTACTTTTGAGAGAAAGACATGCCAATCCTACTGATACACATATTCTGATTTATCTGAGAGTTATATTGTAAAAATCGTTAAAATAAATCCGATTGTCATTTTCTGTGTCAGTAACCTTAACTTGATTAGTTGAATGTGAATATCTCACGTTCATTGAGTATGGAGATGCCATTAACCTTTCTGCTGTGAACTAAAATCGACCATAGATTCTTTAGTCAGCCTCTACTTGAAATGGTGGGCAAGGTGACACTCTGGCAGAGGGTCCTAATTTAAAGAAGGATGACTTTTTTTTTTTAAATAGGTCTTCAGCAGGAAGTGTCAGCTGAAGTTCAGCTACTTCAGGGAATAGATGATGAAGGACCACTCTAGTGGGAGGAATTCCTCTTGCAGATTTAGCAGCCATTGTTTTGGCAGTTTGGATATATGTCAAAAGGGGTGGGGAAGGACAGTTTGTGGCTAATGTTGCCTATAAGATAGAGTGGGGAGGAAGAGCTTCAGGAAACAAGAAAGGCCCAATGGAAGGTTTTGCCTTTCTGTGTTTCTCACAAAAGAAAGTCAGATTTCTTAGTGTGTCAGGCTGACACACACTCACCAACTTTCTGATTTACCAAAGCACCACTGGCCATGAATTGTTTTTAATGATTACACTTATACATTTATATTATTTCAGTAAGCTTGTACTTTGGCAGTTTCTCTATTTAAAGTAGTAAATAGCTAACAAAGCATTCAGGGAAAAGATTTTATTTCAGTCAAGAAAGATTCGTTCCTCTTATTTGTTTTTTACCTCTTGCCTTTTTAACTTAGTTTATTATGGAAGGCAGATCTTATGGCAATTTACTGTGACAGCTTCACATTTCTATTATACTGTAACCAGATCTTGAATAAATAATTAACTTTAGAGAATAAAGAGCAATATAAACATATCAAAACATACCAGCATCATGATTTAATAACACTTGAATTTTAGTCTTCGGGCTAAAAATGTCTCTTGAAAGACAAGGCACCATTCAGTTATCACAAAAGTGAAAAATGAATAGTGGAACGTGAGGAGGGAAAAGTGACGTGACTTTGATGGAGGGGGCGTGAAATGAATTATGATAGCAGGTGAAGGGATTAATGATGTGGAGAAGAGAGGTTATCTCTCGGCCCAGGAACTAGGACTAGAAGAATGGGGGGTGGGGTTTAACCGAGATAAATGTAGTTGAGAATATTAAGGCACTTCACAAGTCATCCTGGATATTTTTCTCAACAAGGGTTAGAGTTATCTATGTTGAAATACAAGGAGGGAGAATACACGAGGCATCAGGAAGGTTGCATTTATCTGCAAATAAAAAGGAGGATCACTCCTCCTTTTTTGACCATTTTTCCTCATTAGCCTAAAGTTGTTAAGAGTGAATCAGGAAGGACATGTTATGTCATCATTGTAGGCAAAGAGCACAACATAACCTGGGGTCTCCAGTAGCAAAAACTGCAGGTACCAGCATTTCACACTGCCTTTCTAGAGGGGCTCATTTGAAACGCAGGCAGAACAAAACGGCTGCATAACAGAAGACCTAAACTTTTTAAAGTACCAGTTTGAACCTATAGACATGCATGACTACACACATCAAATTTCTTGACTCGGGAGTAATTACATGGGCTTCATGTAATTTTTACACCATTCCATATCATAGGAGTTATTCTCAAATGGGCCTTTTGACGTTGTAGGTCTATGCACAGCAATGTCGCCAAGCTGAGAAACAGCAATGATAGGAGACAGTGCTGGGTTTTTGCCAGAATCTAAAGCCAATGACATCCTGATGGTAGAAATTGCAAGGCCATAGTGTGCTTTTTTATTCATTCTACAAGTCAGGAAGAACATGGGGCATTATTTTTTTTAACTGAAGAAAAGTATGATACTGATTAAATAATGCAAAAAAAATAAAATTCTTGCTTTGGTTTAATGGAAAAATCGTTGGATTTTACCCTCATCTTAATTTTTGTGGGTTCACCATCAGTAGCATCAATGTGGTGACCAAGAAGTCATCAGTGAGAATGAAGTTGCTGTGTTGGTTTGATCTCCCATTAATGCACTATAGGCATTGGCTGTTGCAAGCTACTTTTTCTGTGACAAGACGGCTACACTGAGAGATCAGGAAATGAGGATGCAGTGTATGTGGATTTAAACATCTCATTGCATGTGGTCCATCATAAAATCTCTTTAAACAAAATTATTTGTTTTTTTCCAACAGATCTATGAATCTTTTGGGTCTTATATTACCTGCATTTGATTGAATCTTCTTAGTTACAGATTATCCACAGATTTCGTTTTAGAACCATTCCTTTAATTCTATGATGAAGGAAATAAATTCTTATTGGCTCAGGCTTTTTCATTGGTCATTATTAATGTTTATTTAAAATAAAAGACTATCTTATGAAGCACTTTTTGTAAACTATTGGTGCAAGGGCATATTGTAGCTTTGCAGTTTCTCCTCTAAGAAATATCTATGGCAATATGATACATTCTGAAATGTGGGGCACACACACACTTTTGGGGTTCTGTTAATGTCTTGGCAGACCTAAAAAGTGACTACTGATTCTGAGAATGTGGCTTTATCACAAGTCCTCATTTTGTTACTGTTATTGTTTGCCTAGACATTGATAAAGGGAAGAGTGCAAAGGGACCTAGACATTGAGTTTAATAAACTGGGGAGCATAAGCCTGTTTGCGAACTCAGCCAGGAAGCTACAGTTTCACACTTCAGAGGATTACAGCATTACTCCACCAAAGGACTTAATACTCCTCCCTCCTTCCCTCTGGTATGGGGTTAGGGGAGTGGGCAGGATGTTGGCGTGGGGTGGGGGGGAAGTGCTAGATCATAGAAGCCTGTCAGTCTAACTGTTACCAAACAACAAGGGGGGCCTGGGACGATATACTATTACTGAAAGAAAACCTCAGATCCCTGATGTCCGCCATCTGTAGGAAAGATGTCTCTCAATGCCAGAGATTCGTGAAAAGGAAATGTTTATTTAATGCTATACAAACTTAAAGTAGTGACCTAATGTCATCATCAAAAATCCTAAAGTCCCTTAAAACACCCACAAACAGACACAGTCCTTCTTCCCCCTTTGCCCAGTCCAGAGTACTGTATCTCAGGAAAGGAAATAGAAGTCCATGGCTCAGGCAGTCCTCTGGTTATTCCCAGTTAGTACTCTGTCTTGACTGGGAGACCTCCCTGGGTTCCTGGCACCCTCGGCTGTGTCGCTGGGATCTCTGCTAAAGCCGGGTGGTGGTTCCCCCTTCTAAAGCTGTGGGGGCCCCCACTCTGGCAAAGGCACATGGTCCTCTCTCCCAGGGCCACGGGAGTCCCCACTCAGCCAAAACGATGTGCTTCTCTTTCGCATGGCTGCGGGAGTCTCCGCTCTGCTAAAGCCCTGTGGTTCTACCTCCAATGGCTGCTGCATCTGGGTTTAAATCCCCACGCCAATCTTCCTCTGCAGACCCATTTCCAATTCCTCCCACACTTGGCCTCACATGCCAGAACTCATATCCTTCCAGCTTTACTGGACTGCCATCATGAGTCTGGGCAGGCATAACCCCATGTCATGGAGCCAATCATCTCCAGGCTCCCACGCAGGTGCTGTAACTCAGGGGACTTGCCCCCTAGTCACATCTTGTTGGGGGGGTTACTTCCATTCCCCTGGCTCAGAGCATGGCCACAGCTATTTAACATATCTATGTAACCAGTCAAAGGTTACAGATATTTTAAATGACCATGCCAGAGGTTAGCTGCAAAGCTGTTGCTGTACAAAACAGCTCTCAATGGCCCTGCTCCATTTGTCCCTTCCTCCAACCCACACCTGTGGGGTGGAGTGAGGACATCCTAAAATCTCCTGGACACCTTGAGTTCTGGACCCCATTCCAAATCCCTATTTGGGGCCTCCCTCTTGCCTGTACCCTGTTACATAACTAGGGGGAGTGGATCCATCCAAAGCCTGAGAAAGTTTGGGAAATTGATTAGTTCTCCTGAGAGAGACCTGCTCCAGGGGAACAGATAGGTGTGCACTCTCGCTTGCGTTCTCTCTCTCTCTCTCTCTCTCTCTCTCTCTCTCTCCCTGTCTCACTCTCTTGCTCTCTCTCATGACTTGCACTCACACAGAGCACCCACCTGTTCTCTCCATGGCCTTTGGGAGGGATACCAAAGGCCATGGATACCAAAGAGCCTGGATACCAAAACACAGCAATGAACTACAGCTGGAAATACAAGCTAAGCTAGCCGGATGCTGGTCTGGACTGGACGTTAGTATGGAGCATAAATTCTGGGCAATGACCTTCATCCTGGCCCTACTGAAGACAAAACTGTACTTTTCCCATGGTGATACAGATGAATGTGGCACATTGGAAGTCAGAAGGCAACCCACCTGAATTGTACATCATCAGCAAACCGTACCACAGAGCCGCATCCTCCCATGTGGGTCTCAGGAAATTCTTTCCCATTAGATACCTCAAGTGCCTCACTTCCCCCAGTAACAATTTTTGGTAAAGCTTGATGGGAAGAGAACTTATTTCAGGACACAGTCAAGAACCAGAAAAAGTATATTATACTTCTATTCAAGCCCTTTCATTTTATTTGAAGTGGGAGAGGACAAAGAGGGAAAAGGGGATCACATATATGGTGACAGAAGGAGATGACACTTTGGGTAGTGACCAATCAATGGAGTATATAAATATTGTAAAACTGAGCACCTGAAATGTATATAGTGTTATTTATTAACCAAGGTTACCGCAATACATTTAATTAAAAAAAAAAGATTGGCAGTGCTGAAGCAAAAATGTTCAAATTCTTTAGTATGCTTCAACTAATTATTTTATGTCTAGGGTAATTTATCATGAAAACTTTAAAAAAATTCAACATTGACATTTGCTGTTAATGTAAAATTCAACTGTTAACATTGCTGAGAACATACATTGGAAAGTATTGCTTTAGATAATCTGAAATCTCCTCTTAGATTAAACTGTAAGCATAGAAAAATGTGTGGATGAATTACATTCATCACTGTCTGTTACAACCACCCATCTCTCCTGCAGCTTCATGCCTGAATTGTTTGTACTGAATTGTATTTTGGAATTACGCCCTTGGGCCACATTGAGGATCATTAGAAGAAACAGGCCTAAGAAATTCATTACTTTATTTACTGTAAGAATTTTTTGTTGAGGATGTTGTTCTCAGCATTGCCCAGTGGGTACCTTGGGAGAACTCCCAGGAGAAGTATATCTTCAGGGTCAGTACCAAGAATAGTATTTTCTTTTTACCTGAACAAATGGTTGTTGGTCTCATGGACACAGAGAGTTACAAAAGTTATTGTTTTCCAGTTTTTAATGGGGACTTGAAAATTTTGGGGCACTCATACAGAATATTACTGCCTTTTTGTTATGGTCTAATTACAGGGGTTTTTCCGATATTAATTATCCATCACCAAAAGCATTGATCCACTTAGTTGTGTTTGATTTTGTAAACCATCTAAAATCTTCTTTGGAAAAAGGCAGAGTATAAGAAAGCCCCTTTCCCCAACTTTTATAATGTGAGTGAGACCACAATATCTCTGAGAAGCCGAAAGCCTGGTTTTAGAGAAGGAACTTGATTATAAATTAAAACAGCCATAGCTCCAGAAAGCCTCCTCTGGAAATATGTTGAGTCAGGGTGTTATTTGAACCAGACCCCCCAGGGGCAAGTCATCAGCATAGGTCTGTTTCCCTTCCTTCCTTCCTTCCTTCCTTCCTTCCCTCCTTCCCTCCTTCCTTCCTTTTTTCTAATTTTATTTTAATCATTGTTCAAGTACAGTTTTCTGTCCCTTACTCCCATCCCAGCCCACCCACCCCTGCTTCCCATTTCTACCCCCCCCCCCAGTTGTTGTCCATGTGTCCTTTATATTTGTTCTTGTAAACCCTTGCCATTCTCCCCTGAAATTCCTCTGAAATTCCCTCCCCTCTCCTCTCTGGTCACTGTCAGCCTGTTCTCTATTTCAGTGTCTTTGGTTGTATTTTGCTTGTTTGTTTGTTTTGTTGTTTAGGTTCCTGTTAAAGGTGAGATCATATGGTGTTTGTCTTTCACTGCCTGGCTTATTTTGCTTAGCATAATGCTCGTTCTTTTCTTTTTCTTTTCTTTTTTCCTTTTCTTTTTCTTTTTCTTTTCTTTTCTTTTCTTCTCTTTTCTTTTTTCTTTCTTTCTTTCTTTCTTCTCTCTATCTCTATCTCTTCTTTTTCTCTTTCTCTTTCTCTTTCTCTCTCTCTCTTCCTCTGTCTCTCTTTTCCCTCCCTCCCTCCCTCCCCTCCTTCCTTCCTTCCTTCCTTCCTTCCTTCCTTCCTTCCTTTCTCTTTCCCTTTCCCTCCCTCCCTCCCACCCTTCCTCTCTCCCTCCCTTCTTTCCTTTCTTTCTTAGAAGCTAGTAATTTTAACATGTATAATCACAAAGAAAGGCATTTCTGCCTAGAAAAGAGCACGTGCAATGCCCTGAAAAGAGAGCAAACAAGCTTGGCATGGTTCTAAGAGAGTAAAAAGCCATGCTTGCTTGGGTCAGAATGAGTTAAAGGAAAGGTGAAAGATAAATTGAGAAGTAGCATGCTTGACTTCAGACACCACCTTGTAAACTATGATGAAAAGTTACTTTTCATTCCCAGTAAAATAGAGGGCCACCAGAGAGTTCCTTGTTTAGAGAAGTTTACTACAATATAATTGACATACAGTAAAATTCACTCTTTTTAATGTATAGTTCTGAGCTTTTTTAAGCAAATAACTGTATTGTGAAATATCACACATATACACAAAAGACACACTTCTAACCATCATACAAGCCAAGAAATAGAACATTGACCATATTCCAGAAGCCTCTCTCATGCCCCTTCTCAAACATTACTTTCCCCTTTCTCTTCCAAGGTAACCACTATTCGGATTTCTAACTCCATAGATTATACATTAGCTGTTTTGTTTTTTTTTTCACTTTCTACAAACTTAAAGTAGTGGCCTAATGTCTTCACCAAAATCCTAAAGTCCCTTAAAACACCCACAAACAGACACAGTCCTTCCTTCCCCCTTTGCCCAGTCTGGGGTACTGTATCTCAGGAAAGAAGATAGAAGTCCATGGCTCAGGTAGCCCGCAGTTCCTCCCCGCAATCTGTCTTGGCTGAGGGACCTCCCTGGGTTCCTGGCACACTCAGCTGTGTTGCCGGGGTCTCTGCTAAAGCCAGGTGGTGGTTCCTCCTTCTAATGCTGCGGGGGTCTCCACTCTGGCAAAGGCACGTAGTCCTCTCTCCACTGCTCCAGCCGAGTGGTCCTCTCTCCCAGGGTCACGGTAGTCCCCACTCAGCCAAAACCATGTGCTTCTCTCCTCAGTGGCTGCCGTGTCTGGGTTTAAATCCCCTCACCAGTCTTCCTCTGCAGCTCCATTTCCAACTCCTCCCACACTCGGCCACACTTGCCCTCAATCTGCCATCCTTTCCATCTTTTCTGGCCGCCATCCTGGGTCTGGGCAGGTGTGGCCCCATGTCATGGAGCCAATCTTCTCTAAGCTCCCACGCAGGTGCTGTAGCTTGGGGGACCTGCCCCCTAGTCACATCTTGGGGGGTCCCTTTTCATCCCCCTGGCCTAGAGCATGGCTATAGCTATTTAGCATATCTAAGCAACCAGCCAAAGGCTATAGGTATGTTAAATGACCATGCCATGGATTAGCTGCAAAGCTGTTGCTGTACAAAACAGTCCTTCAATATTGTTGCTCTGTGTGCCCCTTCCGCCAACTCATACCTGTGGGGGAAGTGGTCAAGACATCTTAAAATCTCCTGGACACCTTGAGTTCTGGACCCCATTTCAAATACCCACTTGGGGTCCCCCCTCTTGACTGCACCCTGTAACATGCTCTCTGAATCTATAATTTTGTCTTTTTCAGAATATTTTATAAATAAGACCATACCACTTTGGAGTCTGATACTACTTCTTTCACCTGCTATTCATTCATACAGTTGCATGTATTGAGGGCTTTGAGCATGCAGGTGACACAGACTGCTTTATATTTTATGGAAATAACTCAAATGCTGTGAGGAGAATCATAGTGTCCTGGCTGCTAAGAGGTAACTGTAACAGTTGAAGCAAAAGAGATGATGGCTTCTCTGGGTGGCAGGGAAAGGGGTGCTTTGAAATATATTTTGAATGTTGAACTGTCAGGAGGTCTGGTAGTCTGCATTTGAGCAGGGAGGAGATCTATCCAGATGGAAAAATAACTTTAGATAAATTAAAATTTTAAATACAAAAAACAAAAAGTATCCTAAAAATTCTTAGGAGACATTTAATATGATCTTACAGTAAAGAATAACTTAAGCAAAACAAAAAATAACAAAACTCCAGAGAAAATTTGCTATATGGAAAATTAAATTTTGTGAAGTGGAAAGACATAATCAAAGTTATAAAACAAGTGAGTGTCAGGGAGAAAGTTTAATAGTGTGTGTAACCAGGTATTGATATATATCATATATATAATGAGTAGCTATCAATCTCTAAGACAACCTGAGTGAAAAATGGGCAAAGCAGAAATCAAAAATTACTAAAGAAATACAGTGTCCAATATACATATAAAAAGATGTTTATTTTCATTTCTTTTTGATTCAGCAATTCCACATCTGGGACTCCATTATATAGTAATACTTGTGTATGTGGGGATAGATTGTTTTGCATCAATAGGGAAATAAATATGCAAATTTTGCTTCATTGGCACAATAAAATATTATGCAGCCATTAAAAAGAATGAGCTATGGCTCTATGATGTCATGGGAAGTTCTATTTTAAATGAAGAACTTGCAAAATAGTTTGCTCAGCATGATTCCATTGATAACTAACAAAACTTTTGTAATTGTGTGTGTTTGACAAATATAGATAGATAGAAGTTGGGAAGGAGGGAGGGAATAAGAAGGGATGGAGTGTAGGAGAGAGAGAGAATAGAAATAAAAAGAACTAGATACACACCAGACTCTTAACTGCAGTTTGTTTCCACAGAAGATTTGGGATTGGGTACGATTATAAAGAACATCTCCTACTTTTTTCTGTATATGTGAAGCTTGACTATTTTCAAGATTTAAAATACTGTTCTTGCAAATATTGTTCTAATTATTATTCTTATTCATTTACTCTTGCAAATATCCATCAAGAATTTCTTGCTGATATCTAAAAGTGAAATTACTGAGTTTCAGATATATACCTTTCTCATTTATTGGATATTAACAATGTAGAAATGCATAAATAGTTGGAGTAATCATATAATGTGATGCTTTATAGCTGTTAACATAAAGGCATGTATCAGTGTAGGAAAACATCACAAATCCCTGTTGAGGGAGAAAAGTGAAGAAGTCTCCAATCTACCAAAATGTTATAAACATTTTTAAGAAAACACAAATAATTTTATATGTTGTTTGGGGGAAATACATATTAATAAGTTGTTAAATATGCAGGGAACAATACCATATGAACTCAAGAAAGTGGTTAATTCTGGAGAAGATGATAATTGAGTCTTTGTCTCTGTAATATTTGATTCCTTGAAAAATATAAAGCGTATATGACGTGATCTTTAATGTTTTGCAGACTCTGGGTGAATGCAATGTGGCAAACTGCTGCATTTTTTTCTATTTTCTGAACATTTAAAATTTTTCATTATTAACAAGAAAGATATTTTTCATTTGTTATTTTTAACTGAGATAAAATTCACATGTAACATGATATTAGTTTCAAGTATGCAACATTATGATTTGATATTTGTGTAATTATCACCACATTAAATCTAGTAAACATCCATTACCATACGTACTGACAAAATTTGTTGTAATGAGAACTTTTAAGATCTGCTCACTTAACAACTTTCAAATATACAATACAATACTATTAACTATAGTCACCATACTGTACCTTATATTCTCAGGACCCATATATTTTATAACTGGAAGTGTGTACCCTTTTTGAGCACAAGTACCCACGTTGCTCACTCCTCACCCCCTACCTGTGACAACCACCAATCTACACTCTGTATCTATGAGCTGTTTTTTTTTGTTTGTTGTTTACTCTTTGTTTTTGTTTCATGTTGCTTTTTTTAGATTTTACATATAAGTGATATCATACAGTATTTGCCTTTCTCTCTGTGACTTACTTCACTTCGCATAATGCCCTCAAGGTTTTCCCAATGTTGTTGCAAATGGCAGGATATCCTCCTCTTGCGAATGAATGTACATATCTGTTTATCATGTTTTGTTTTGTTTTTTATATTTTGCTTAGGTGAGGACTAAAGAAGAAATTAGGAGATTCATATTAGGGAAATATTAGAAATATGCTGAACTTTGGGGGTGGGGAGAGACGTGTAGTGTGGAATGAGGTGATGTGGTTCCCAGACTTACATGGGTCAGTCTGGAAACAGGTTCTTGAGGTGTCATGGGAAAAGCATTTTAAGAACACTCATGAAGGAGGATTTGATTGATAGTCACAAGATTTATTAGAGTGCAGAAGAATAGACCAAGAGAAGAAAGGGCACACAGGGCATAGATGCTGTCGAAAGGCTGCTTTAGATGCTCCACCGGGTGCTTCCCCAGAGGGGCCAGGAGCAGAAGCTGGTCAAGTACTCAGTCTGCCCCCAGATTCACCATGCTCGATGTCTCACCCATGACCAGGTGGTTCAGTTCCATCTCCCTGCAGAAGTCTAGCTTCCCAGCCACAGGCCTGCACCCACACCTACCAGGCCCAAAAAGGCCAGGGCTCAGAGCTGCAGGGCCACCACCACCCCAACCCCCTCCCCCCTCCTCACCCCACCTGCACCAAGGCTGCAGTAGTCCAGCTCAGTTTCTGCTGCCAGCTGGCATCAATTCTTAGCTGTGTGATCTTGGGCAAGTTACTTAACATCTTCATGCCCCCATCTCTATGTCCACTGCTGCACAGCTGCCACTTCAGACATGGGCCTTCGTTTGTATCCTACTAGATTTCCTTGGGCTTAGGAAAAAGAGCAGGCTTTCTTTCAAAGTACCCCATCTCTTTCCTGGCTTCTCCTGGCCTTATTAGTGCCTTCCTCCTAATATCCAACCCCTCTTGGATCTTCCAGGGCCTTGCCCTTGCCTATCCAATCTTTTTACCAGAATTTCCCAGGGTAGTCTCCTCCCCTTTATGGTTGCCATTCTGACTTCTACTGCGCATGCCTCACAGTTCTGTTTTGTCTTTTGTTTTTGGCATGCACTTAGTAAAAGGACTTCCTCTTGCTCCATCCTCCCACACCTTAATTGGTTTGACTCCACAAGGTGACTGTAAAGCTGCCTATTTAATCAGGCTGGTTTCATTATCTCCCTTTCTTTTGTTAATAACCAAATAAGTGCCTGCTGTAACAATACCGTTGTGATTCCTCCTGAATTATCAGTAGAAACCATAACTCATGCTTATTAAGTTACTGTATACTAAACACTTTGCAAATGTCTCATGTATTTTATCACTTACACAAAGTCTTATGAATCACAGATGTGGAAACATTCCTAGATGGGTTTAGAACCTGATTCATGATCACCCAGTAATCAAGTGATGGAACCGAGATTTTAACCCATGTGCTCTGATTCCTTCCAAGGCTCCAACTCTTAAACTCCACGTTTTGTCCCCTGAGAAGTTTTTCTGTCAGCTGAGGAAATGAGGAGGAGGCTGGTGTCTGCCCCATAGCAGATGAGTTATTGTGAGATGAGGTAGGAAAATGGAAAGCAAGATGTAAGGAAAAGCAGGGGAGGTCTAAACTAAAAACTACCTTCCCTTCTGAACAGAAAATCACCAGAGAATTAAACCTTTGAAAGGTTTAAAGGCTTAGTAAGATGGGTACAAAATACTTGAATTTCCTCTTTAGAACTTAAAGAACTTTATGCTAGTTCAAGCATAAGAAAGAAACTGTTTTCTCAAAAAGATCCAATTCCAGATTTCATCCGCACTGGAAACATCGAAGGGAGAACAGGAGTATTAGTTTTCAAGGACGGTCATAACAAAATGCAACAAACTGGTTGGCTTAAAACAGAGGTATATTTCTGGAAAATAATTCTAGAGCCTGAAGTCTGAAATCAAGGTTTTAATGGGTCAGTGCACCTTTTGAGACTCTGGGTAGAGTCACTCCTTACCTCTTCCTCGTTTCTGGTGGTGGCTTTCATTTCTGGTGTTCCTTGCTTTACAGCTGTACGTCTCCAGTCCCTCTTTCCATCTTCACATGGCAATCTTTCCTTGTACCTCCTCCTTACACTGACACTGACTGCATTGCATTAAGAACCCACTCTACTCCAGTACAACCTCATCTTAACTAACTACCTCTGCTATAAACCTATCGCCACATGAGGTCACATTCTGAAGTACTGGGAGTTAGGTCACAATTCAACCCATAGCAACAGGAAAACAAAATAAAACAGTATTTATAAGTCTCGGGTTTCATGTTTGGTCTTCACAGATATTAGCATTAGGAAAATTAAAATAATGTTAAAATATAGATAATTAGGTGTATGCATCTACATGTATCTATATATGCTATGCTTTATTTCTGAATTGTACACACAATTTAAATCATTAGCATTTAGTATTATGTACTGAGATTTTATATCTAGGTAACAATCTCTTTAGAAAAAGATATTTTTAAAATATCACTCCATGAAAAAACAGTGGCATTAAACTCTATTACTGTCCCTCAAATTCCTTATTCACAATAGTTTATAGTATTCAAGTCAAACAAGTTATTGCATAAATGACCTTTTTGTGAGGTAAATTCTTACAATAAGCCTGCAAGACATGCAAAATCTGTATGAAAAATTGTTGATGAGTATGTTTTATGTTTCTTCTTATTTAGTTGTTTCATTTTGTTTTGTTTTCTTCTCTGGCTGAAAGAGTTATGGAAACAAAATTGTTTTTCTCATGTGAAATGATTAGTGGTCTTCCTCACTCTGACTTTCTGCCCAGTCTCATATGGGAATGCAGTACACAAGTATCTAAATAAGAATCAAATGTTCTTGAGAAAAGAAGCAAAGGAAACAAGAAAACGACTGGCTTTTATTCTCTTCTCAGGGCCACATCCATTGAACTGCAAAGCTGAAGTGCCTGGGACCATCTGCCCAGGCAGGCAGGCAGGCAGGGATGTGGACAGGAATGGAAAACGTACTTTTGTGTCAGCTCAGAGGTCTGGGAACCATTACATACTTTGGTTGGAGTGTGACCAAGTGAAATTCAAAAGAGCAAGATTATTTCAGAATCTTATAGCATAACAATAAAATGTAGAAAACAGATGAATGTGTGTGTCTATCCTTTCAAGCAGAAAGCATCAGTTTTAGAAAAAAGAAAATTTACCTGTGCTGAGTGAGAGACCTCAGGCGTGCCTTTCCAGAGGATTCTGCAGCTGTCCCTGCCCAGTGAGCCTTTGGAAGTCAAAGATTGCTAAAGAACACCATCACCTGTGAGAGCCTGTGTGTGTGACGAGCTAGGTGGCCCACCAGAACAGAGAGTGTAGAAAGACAACTATAGACTACTCAGAAAAAGAAAATGTTTTTTTTAATATTTTATTTATTTATTTTTAGAGAGGGAAGGGAGAGAGGGAGAGAGAGAGAGAGAGAGAGAAACATCAATGTGCGGTTGCTGGGGTTTATGGCCTGCAACCCAGGAATGTACCCTGGCTGGGAATCGAACCTGGGCCACTTTGGTTTCCAGCCGGCGCTCAATCCACTGAGCTATGCCAGCCAGGGCTAGAAAAAGAAAATGTTTTAAACACAGTTTTCTTCATTCAGTGCTCAGAAACAGGAGGCTACGTAGGGGCTAAGTGTAGACATTTCTGTATTCCTAATAGCATTGCTGGGGACAGAGTCCCCCAGCTTCCATCTGAGGACTTACAGTGATACTCACTAGCCTTCAAAGGCCACAACAAATCTTCCTTAGCCACTGAGTGCAGGGAGCTGGGTGTTGGTATAGGGGGTGTGGCTTAGGTATTCTACTTGCTAATATACTAATTTGCAAGATTTAGAAAATAATTACCCCCCACCTAAATTTAAAAGCCCTAGAAGTACTTGTTTTACCTTTAAATAGCCATGAATTTAACACTTGTAGAAAATTAGTTTGTGGAAAACAAAAATTTATTGATCATACCTTTTGAATTTTTTAGATGGAGAGTAGAGAGGGAGGGTGGTAAGTAGGTGAAATTATATCTGTCTAGGTAATTAAAATCAATGAACTTTGCCAGTATGTGTTGTTGTTAAAGGCTAAATATGCTGCCTTGGGACTGTACAGATAGTGCCAAATGTCTGTATCTTACCAGTAAATTCCTTTGTGATGCTTTAGTGCAGGGGTGTCTAACCTGTGGGTGGTCCAGGATGGCTGTGAATGCAGCCCAACACAAAATCATAAATTCACTTAAAACATTATGAGATTTTTTTGTTTTTGTTAGTGTTTATGAATTTAATGTGTGGCCAGAGACAACTCTTCTTCCATTGTGGCCCAGAGATGCCAAAATGTTGGCACTTCTGCTGTAGTGCCAGCCTCAGGTAAACTTTGAGGATGCTGAGTCTTTTTTTCTTTTTTAAGGTACAGATAGAAAACTGACCTGTGGCCTGCTATTAGCATTCATTTTAAGCTAAGCGTGTATTCTAAGAAGCAAAGTGAATTTATGTACAATCACGAAGCTTCAGGATCCTTCCCCTGAACTCGTTGCTTTGTCTGCGTTTCATCCTCACCTCCTCTCAACTTAATTCTTTGCACTTCTGTTGTGCCACCTTTTATATTTTCAGGTGGATCCAAAATACTCATTATAAATTCTCAGAGCTATTAGCTAAAATATTTTTATCTGCATGTCACTTGACTTGTATTTTTTTTCCTGATTAGATCATGTTTTTAGTGGTTTATTTCTAATTCTGGTGTTTTTTTCCCTCTTCTTTTCTTTCTTTCTTTTTTATTTTTCGTACATTTTTTTGTTATTCTATTACGGTTGTCCCAATTGTTCCCCCTTTGCCCTCCTCTAACTATCTCACCCTGCCTCCCCCTATTCCCACACTCTTGTCCATGTCCGTGAGCCATTCATATGTGTTTTTTGACTAGTCCTTTCCCCTTCTTTCACAGAACCAAATAGATGCATTGAGGCCAGTCAATAATTACGGAAATTTTCTCTGGTATATTTGATATCAGTTTTGTTTTGCTTTTTCTTCTTGGGGAGCTGATGTGAAGCCAGTCTGCAAAGCAGCAGCTAAATGCCAGTAAGCAGATCATAGCCCAGCCCTGTGCAGATAAGC
Organism: Phyllostomus discolor; assembly: GCF_004126475.2. Taxonomy (NCBI): domain Eukaryota; kingdom Metazoa; phylum Chordata; class Mammalia; order Chiroptera; family Phyllostomidae; genus Phyllostomus; species Phyllostomus discolor. The sequence goes on from NC_040904.2 coordinate 64,652,561, forward strand.
AGGTCTTCACACAAAGCAAATGGCAGAACCTGCTGAGTACTGGCTGGAAGAGCAGTAAAAATCATTTAAAATATAAAAAAATGAGTGTCATATGGAGCTGGAAATGACACTAAAGCCCATTAAAACCAAACTCATGCATTTACACATTTATATCTAAGAAAATTAAGGCTCAGAGACATCAAGCAACTTGCCCAAAGTCACCCAGCTAATTTGTGGCAGAGTCGATCACATTGCTTTGCACCGTAGAGAGAGAAAGGGAGGGAAAAATTACAAGAATAGTTTGACTTAATTTATTTGGTGTTTTTCCATGAAGCCCTGAAGAAAATAAAAAATAAAACTGATTTCTTTCCACTTGGGTCATTGATTAATTTTTAGATTAATTGAAACTTTGAGCCGAAACTGATAAATATGAAACTGATAAACTGATAAATAAAACTGATAAAAACTGATAGTTCACAATTATTTTAAAAGATTAATCTTCAGTTTGTTTAATCAAACCTATTTAATTTTGAGTGAAGAGGCAATAAAGGAAATACTCATTGTTTCAGCACTCACCATTTTTGTAATTATCATTAATCTCATACAAGACATTTAAATCTATGAGTTAAGCTATTTTTCTACACCTGCAGTTGGCCCATCAGCTGGACTTTGAGAAGCAAACGGGACAGCTTATAGGCTTTGGTGTGTACACACGTGCTCAGCCCCTTTCTCTTCATGTCCTGACGGCATAACCAGCACACGCTTACCCACACCCCACTTGGAACTCCGGGGTCTGGAGATGAACAACTTTCTCTGGAACACGTGCAGGTTAGAAAGGGTTACATGAGGGAGTCATGGGGTCTAGAAAGCTGCTGGCCCCAAAAGGGAATCTGAAACACTGTTGACTACTTACCGGACCCTCTAAAACAAAGAGGAGAAGGGGAGGGTTTATCTCAAAGGAGTCAGAAGCTAAAGTTGGACAGTGCCTAGAGGATTGACAAGCAGAAGTGGTGATAGAGGGGTAACAGCCACCTATCCCCACCTCTGAACAGTACCAACTCCATCCACTCTTTGGGAATGCAGGCCTGGAGGCATTAGCCCTTCTGGAAGACAGGCTGAATCACGAGTGTTACAGTGAGTTTCAATATTTAACAATTATGGTCATAATAATACAGGATAACTCTGTATAAAACTCCATTCCTTCCTGCCTAGTCTTTGAAACATTGATATTTTGTTGTCTCATCTCAGCACGTGAATAGCCTCTCCCCTTGTTCCCCTGGGCTTGGGATGGAAGCCCCTTCCCCTCATCTCCATGACGTCTGGCTCACATTGCATCCCGCCTGCTGTGTTTTGTGAAGTGTGCTATACAGGCTTGTCTCACCCAAAAACACTGCATGGAGCTCCTCATGGGCAGTGACCTGATCAGTTTCTCTCACATATTAATGCATGGTAGTGTTTGTTGAATGTATTAAATGACATTTATTCAGTTAAATGAGCACTTACAAATTTTCAACTAATTCCATTTCTTATTCTATGCTCTGCACCCTGTTACATGATGGCAAAATCAGACATTGCTCCCCACTGTGGGGGTTGCATTCTGGTGGGGCAAGCCACGTGGTGGGCATAGTTCTTTTACCCAGTAATTCTGATGTTTTTCTTATTTTTAAAATGATGACCTTTTCAATTCAATAGGCAAGCATTATTTAAAATGCTATACCCTTCATTTCTAGCCAGCACATTCTTGGATAATTTTATAATCTGTTTATGCTAATGCCTAGTTTGACCTTCAATAACCAAATTTAGCTTACTGTTCATTAAAGACCTCTTTAAAATATTGTAGCCAGGTTAAACACATGATGCCCAATTAAATTTGAATTTCAGATAAATACTAGTTTTTTTCTTACTATCAAGACAAAATTTTTTGCATAGAGCATGCCTATATTAAAAAGATATTTGTTGTTCATCTTGAATTCAATTTCACAGGTCATTTTGTTTTATTTATGTGTATGTTTATTTTCTTCTGGCAACACTAAAGGAAAGAAGTATTGGAAGGGTTATTAGTTTTTAAATGTTACACAGCAAATGATCTTTAAAAATGTGTGTAACTGACCCAATTATCCTGTAATGGTTGGGGGTCGGAATAAGCATAAAAATTTAGGATCTTGTTAATATTCATTCATTAATTAATTTTACTAATGTTTACTGAGTAGCTAAAATGTCAAGCCCTTAAGGATGAACAAAACAAACATATTTCTTGCCTTCACGGAATTTATTAACATAATGAAGAACATCAGTCAAATAATCTAACAAATATAAATTAAACTGTAATAAGTACAATAAAGGAGAAGGATAGCCTTCATTCATAGGACAGTGGCCCAACTAATGTGTTGGAGGAGGGCCATGTCAGATTTCCTGAAAGGAGTGAATTTTGAGCTAAAACCAAAACACAAATGGTACTAATTTGGCCGATGAGCAGGTAAGGAAAGGAAGTGGACTTCCACAGAGATGGAGCATCAGGCACAGTAATTGAAAGCTGGCGTCCGTCTGGGGTTGAGACCCAGTGAGCAGCTAAAGCAGCGCTAACAAGGCTGCAAGGGAAGTCTGTAACCAGGTAGAGTGAAACCCAAAGTTTGATCTTTGTTGTAAATAACAATGGGAAGACTTTTCAAGGCTCCAAGTGAGGAATACGATTTACATTTGAAAGATGAATCCAGCTGATTGAAGGAAAGAGGACTCAGTGCAATAGATTTGTAAACCCTTTCCTAGGTGGCTAGGAATTTTGCTTCTGACAAGCGATGATGATAGTCTATAACAGAGGCTGGTGAATTTTTCTGAAGAGGGCTATTCAGTAAATATTTTAGGATTTACAGGCTGTACAGTTTCTGCTGCATCTACTCAGCATGTGATTTGTAGTGCAAAAGCAGTCCTAGACGATACGTAAGTGAAGGAGCATGACTGTGTTCCAATAAGCTCGATTTGATGATACCAGCTTTTTAATTTCATATTAGTAGTCTTTTGATATTTTAAAATCATATAAAAATTGGAAAAACCATCAATAGCTTGCAGGCAATACAAAAACAAACAGCACTAATCCATGTTTTAGTTGCTGGAGGTGTCTTTAGGGACAGTTGGAACGTTTTGAGGGCTATTCTGCAGGGAAATTTTTTTAAAATGTTAATCGCTTAAATATGGAGGTTGAGAAAGACATAGGCGTCCAATGGTCTTGAGTTCTGATCTGTTTAGGTGGGCAGATGAACGGTAGTTGCATTCCCTGAAATAGGCAAAGAAGTTTGGAAGGGAGGCATCATAAATCAGGAGACTACAGGTTTGGGGATTTTCATGGTTCTTCAACATCACCAAAAGATATGAAAATGCATGGAAAAACATTTTACTAGAACTAAAAATTGATAATTACTAAGTTGTAGTAGGCCATAGAAGCCTGCAGGGACTGTCTTCTTTCCTGCAATACTTAATAATATTTAATCCTTAAATTCTGAAGTTTTTCCAGTAGCTCTCCATTCTGAGTAGGTCCTGTATTTTATTCACCATATTCATCATATGCTCTATGATGCTTACTATTATCTAGTTCCATAGTTCCCCTGAAATTTGCTTGGTCTCACAAGTGAGTTACATGTTATGTTAGCCAAGGGACACCAGAGCAGAAGTTTGGTCAGTTTTGGAAAAGCTGGCAGCAGTCATCACATATAGGTACAAGTGACACTTCCATTTCTGTCGGTATGGGCAGTACCAGTGCATTATCATTTTCTATGTGTGCCTCGACTTGTTAAGGTTTGTTTGGAAAGCACTGATAAACTATAAAGGACAGAGTCACTAACCATCACAGCAGAGGCTCTGTGGATAAGGGAGTAGTTACTGGAAAGAGAATCATTTTGAGTCACAATACTAGTTCTACCATACACCAGCTCATATAACCTTGGACAAACAGTTTCGCTAAGCTTCAATGTAATCATTTGCAAAAAAGAGCAAAGGGATGTTGAAAAATAATTTATTTGTATGTTTATTAAAATTATTTAATGATAATGTGTTTAAATCTTAGCATGATTTTAGCAGGAAAACTTTTTCTCTATTAATTGGGTCCAAAATGTTAGGGGCCTGCAGATTAACTGAATGATGATTATCAGGGGAAATTTTTAAATCACATGCATGTGGGAATACTCAGTATAGTGAGTAACTTACAGAAGTAAGGGTTTTACACCACCATACTCAGGGGTAATGGTTTATATACCAGCTTAACAAAAATGATTTGGGGCTTTAGTATGGAAACTTTTATTGGGTATTTTCATTTTGAAGCTAATGGACCATCTTCTTACTGGCTCAAAACATCCCCTAAGGAGGTGAATTTATACTGCCCAGTGCTAAGGGTCAGTCTTCTGTCAAGCAGGAGACTCCCTTTGGTGGGGGGTGGGGAGGGATTAATGGCAGCTGTATTTTCAGAAGACTTTGCTTAAGTTTGGATAAGGTTTCTTTCTGCAGCTGTGGCATGTTCAGATGTTTCCAGTTTAAAATAATCTTTGTACTATTCTGATGGGCTGTTGGTCCCTTCAGTTGCTATATTAAACCCTTTTCTAAGTGGTTGTTCCATCCCTACAACTACACTGGAAAGGATTGTCCTGTCTTCTTAAAATGATTCATTGCTTTGTGTAAGATTTACTTTGTGTAACACTTACATGTTTTCAACCGACAAACCAGGTGTAGAAAGGTATTCCCGATTTCCTTGCTACATGAAAATCATTCACATGAGCACCAACACAGTTTTATAGTGAATTGTGAATCCACTTACACATTTTCGTGCTAATATAAGAATGTCTTCATGATATAGCTTAGACTCCATTAAAATGCCTTCAGTGAGTTATTTTAGTCAACCCAAGGACACTGAGATGGGGGTAGGAGCTGTGGACCAAATATTAGACAATGTATTTCATCGGGGAAGATGGAAAAGTATTGATTAACCAAAATTTAAGTATCTGAAATCCAAAGGAGTTACAAGAAATAGATACTTTTGAGTGTGTAAAAATTATTACTTTTTCTCCACTTCTTTTTAAAAGACAGTTCAGCCTGAGACAGTGATAATAACAGCAGTCCAAATGATTACCTTCTGCCACTGTTGTGATAATCAAAGTGAGAACACAACCAAAGTGATGTGTTTCTGTCGAGTTTGTTAAAAAGAAGAACGTAGCAAATTTCCTCATCCACTCAGGGACCTTTAGAAATAATTTGAAGAAACTTTCAAGTCTTCTAGAAAATAGAATTCATCTGGTGTGGGAATTTCAGCTCAGGGTCCTTCTTCACATTGAAACCCTGGAACTTTTATTTTTTTCTTAATATTACTTTTTAAGATTTTATTTTTATTTATTTTTAGAGAGGGAAGGGAGGGAGATAGAGAAAGAAACATCAATGTGAGGTTGCTAGGGGTCATGGCCTGCAACCCAGGAGTGTACCCTGACTGGGAATGAAACCTGTGACATTTTGGTTCGAAGCCTGCACTCAATCCACTGAGCTATGCCAGCCAGGGCTGAAACCCTGGAACTTTTCTGATTATAATCTTGTTACCAGCCATTGATTCTGTGCACACATTGCACTTCAGAATGCAGAGTGTACTGGTGTGCTGTATGATCATGTTTCTGGGTAGATACGTACCTTAAAAACGACAAGCAAGAACTCTGCACACAATACTTGCTGAAACAGTGATTAACCAAAGTGAAAGGTTAATCGTCCACAAGTGAACATTCTCTAATGTGACTAGTGTCTTTGTTTATATCTGTAACTTTGGAGTGCAGCTTTCCTCCCCCTGCCCTCTTCCCTCACCTCCCATTCAATAAGTGATGGTTGGTTTCTAATACACATTCTGAGAATCATCTCCCACTTTGGAAATAATAATAACTCTCAATAGTTCCCTTAGATGAGTAATAAAAAGAAGGCATTCTGCATGAAAAATTAAAGGTGTAGTGAGGCTGCCAAGAGACATTTTCTTCATTTTACTATGGAATTATCAGGAGGAGATGGAGCCTCAACCTTTAAGAATAGCAATAGTAATTTTCTGTGGTTCCGTGGGACACACTATGCTTAGCAATGAAACTGTGCAATAAACTCTGTGGTTGAAATATTACCTCTAGCTTGCAGAACTTTATTCTGTTTATCCTCTCAAAGGGATTCTGCTCTCACGTTAACTCTTAAAATGCTAAGATTTACCAATGCCTGATACTCCTGTGCATTACTTGTGGTTCTTAATGTGAATGCTTGACTAGTGAGCTTCAGAATTTTATATCTTTTGTGGACATCAAAAATGAGTTTCATAATATAGTTTTACAGAAACTTAAAATTTCTTTCAATTAAGAATATTAACACATAAAGTTACAAGAAACAAAAATTGTACATGTTAGGAAAAGCTTGGTGTTTTTAGTGCCATCTACCCTGTCTGATATTTCTCTTCCTATAAACATTTCCTTAGAACATTCATGATACATGTATCAAGTGTAATGTATCATGTATCAAGAATCAATAGATTCTGGTTATAAGCCTTTAAAGGGCACAGCTAATAATACTCAAGTGCCTGGATTTTTTTTATGTTTTGCTCTTCCTCATACTAAATTTCCAACATTCTTTTTCTTTTTTTTTTTTATTGTAACACTTTTGGGGTCAAAGGAATTTTATTCTTTATTATTTAAAAAAAGAAAACCAAAATTTACCATTTAAGTGTACATATGGAGTTTATTATCATTTATATATATTTATATGTGCATATACAATATCAAAACTTAATATGTACCCATATATTTGGAAACTTTGTTTATATAATGACAGGCTCTGCAAATCTGAGTCTGTCCCTGACATGAGACTGAAACAGAAAGGTGAAGAAAAAACAAAACATGATCACTGAATCTACTTTTCAGTGGCCAGTAGCTACATGGAATTCAAGGGATCACTTGCCCATTAGCTGATATTTCTCTGCATATACTCGACTTGCTCTTATACTTTGCTGAATATATTAATGTTCATTAAAAATATCACATGAAAATGCTAGATAATATGCCCACTTGAGGTGCAAACACATTTTTGAATATGCATGTGCACACTCTCATATTTATGTGGGGCATGTTCATGCCTTATTTATATCTTGTATCCTGTATCTTTTGTGATAATCTTAGTATATTTATTTACCTACTTATATTTAAAATATGAAGATCCTCCTTTCCTTCCTGAACTGGCCATTTAATATCAGAAAAGATTTTCAGTGCTCACTAGTGATATTCATGTCAGGTCTTTATTGTGTAGTTAACGATAGTCATTTTTATGGATACATACAATCTTTTGTCACAGAACACCCACAAAATCACTTTACATTCATTTATCAATTCAAAAATGATACATTTAGTACCTATAGGGTATTAAAAATTTATCTTACATTAGGGTTGTAAATTCTGACTACAAGTCCCTAAGACACTGGTGATATGGTTTAATATATAAAAGATACAGGTAACATATTGCTCCTCCAGAAGAAGGTAGAGCAATGCTGTGTAAGGGTCCTCCTAGCATGTGACCACGGCAGGGCTGGGACTAGAGTGAGGCAAGTGCAGCACCTTGGATGCTGTTTTAAGGAGGTATTCACAGTGTGAGTCATGTAAATACCAAAGTATTCTTAGACCGCTCTGAGAGGGAGTACTTTCTTTTAAAAGCAAGGTGCCTAGCGTGCAAAGCTTAATGAAAGACTCGCTCCCACAGTTCAAAGGACCAAAGGACCCTAGATTGAGTATTTCTTTAAATTTTGCACAGTAGGTCCCTCGGTTGCCTTACTTGAGGTCCTGGCCTGCAGCAGATTTTCACCAAATGTGTTGCAAGGATGATGCTCCCACATCTTGAGTCACTGAGCTGCCATCAGAGGTAGCATAAGAGTTCTGGAAAATTAATGAGAGCCTCTTGAAAACCAAGAGATAGTCCTATAAAATGTTAAGTGATTCTAATGGATGTGTAAATATGGGCCATAACTGAGGAAGTTGCATATTTCCCTGAAAGTGTGGTCCCTTTTCTGGTGCCTTTCCAGGGAGAACTAGGAACTATTTGTAGATGAAGAGATAAGATTTTTGTCAGAAGACACAGGGGGACAAAAACAGAGAACAGTCTTTCTGGGATAACTGACATGAGACAGTTTGCAAGGCCACAGAGAATCTACATGCTCATCACTATGGGATCCCATAGAGCTATGCTCACCAGTGGGAATTAAGGGGCTAATCTGAATTCCCAATTAAGTTTGTTAGCAGTTTTGGTGTTGATTCCTTGTAAGAGGATACTAGGCTGACCAAGTTTCCATAGATAACCTCAAGCCCAATGAAGTATGAAATTGTCTAGTTATCAAACAGTGTAGGGTTTTTTTTTCATCCCAAGAATTGTATTCTTGAAAGGAGTTGTTTACTGACCTATTTATGTAGATGAAAAGAAGGGCAACTGTGGTTAAAAAATCAGGGTATAGTGTTAGCTGACAGTAATATTTGGAAAGGGTTATCCACATATGGTGAAACCCTTAATAACTGACATTTGATGAATGAATTCAGGCATCTGAAGAATCGCCTAAAATGTTCTGTTAGATCTGTTTCTAATGCAACTATCGTAATGCAAATCAGAGTAGAGGACCGTGCTATTTCTCAGAAAGCTGTAATGTTCTCAAATGTATTGTAACATGTCTGAAATAATGGTTGTGTTTCGTTCCAGAATGGTGATGATCTGAAAAAATAAAAACCAAAAGGAGAAGCAAATTTTGAAATTGTTTTTAGATATCCAGAAAATAGTAAGGATGCTGGTAGGTCTAGATAATCACTTCGTTATCATTTGGTATCTCTAGCTGTTGTATGAAGAGGGGGATCCTCATCCTGAGGAAACCGAGTTCACATCTTTGGTGTTTCTCACCTGACAGCAGAGTCTCTCCAGTCGTATGAATGAGCCTGGTCACCCCTCAGCACACGGATGACAGGAAGTGCTGTGTATGCAAAACTGAAGTTTCTGGATTTGACCTATCAACATATTGAAACCCTGTCTTAGTTGACACCCTGTCTCTTATTTTGTTTATTTTTTGGCAGCTTTTTTGTTGCTACCTTCCCTTACTGGCTCATTAAAGCTTGATTCCTTACAGGTTTGGTGGATGGGGCTGCACAGTGAGCTCATTCCAGTTGGGTTCCTATTGGAAGCCTGTGGTTTTAGATCAGGGGTCAGGACACAGGAGCCATATACCAAGTCCAGCTCACTGCCATTTTTTTTTGTATGAAGAATGATTTTTAAATGGTTGAATGAAAATTTGAAAAAGAATAATATTTTGGACACATGCAAATTTGATGAAAGTCAAGTGTGAGTGTTCTTAAATAAAGTTTTATTGGATGGAACACAGACACACTCATTTATTTATGACCTTTTTGCTACAACAGCAGAGTTGAGCAGAGACAAAATTGGTAACAGAAATTATATGGCCCACAAATCCTAAAATATTTGCTATGTAGACCTTTAGAGGAAAGTCTGTGGATCTGGACCTTAGACAGTCCCAAGAAATGGGCTAGGGTCACGCTAAATAGTTTCAGCACATTTGCAGCTGCAGCGTGTTTCCACCACCGCGGCCTTGAAGTTGTGTTTTGGCAGTGAGTCCTGAGAAAAGAGCAGACACCATGAGAAAGTGAAGGGGAAAATGAGGAGATAATGTTTGGTTTGGGGGGGCACGACTTGTGTGTTTTTTAATGATTTATATTGATAAGGGTAAAATTAATCAAGAATTAAACTTCGAAAGCCCTGGCTGGCGTAGCTCAGTGGATTGAGCGCGCGTGGGCTGCGAACCAAAGTGTCGCAGGTTCGATTCCCAATCAGGGTACATGCCTGGGTTGCAGTCCATGGCCCCCAGCAACCACACATTGATGTTTCTCTCTCTCTCTCTCTCTCTCTCGCTCTCTCTCCCTCCCTTCCCTCTCTAAAAAAAAATAAATAAATAAAATTCTAGAAAAAAAGAATTAAACTTCGAAATTCAAATTAATTTAACAGCTTTTAAAGACAGTTTGTTTCATGTTTTAAAGCTTGCTGAGTTCACATACACAATGTCATATGAGGTTGATGTTACTATTGATAGTATTAAGCCAAGTACATGTGTGCAAGCGACCCTCATCACGAGGAGTTCTGTGGTAGGCTGTCTGCTTCACAGTGCCTAATTCATTCACCTCACCTCATCTCACCATGTAGGCATTGCATCATCTCACATCACCATGAGAAGACAAGTGAGCACAGTACAATATGTATTTGGAGAGACAGAGACCATGCTTGACTAACTTTTAGTGTGGTATATGATTACAATTGTTCTATTTCATTATTAGTCATTCTTGTAACCTCTTACTGTGCCTACTTTGTAAATTAAACTTTCTCATAGGTATACATGTATAAAAAAGCATAGTTTATATAGGGTTTAGGCATCCACAGGGGGGTCATGGATCATATTCCCATGTGGCTAAGGAGGAACTTATGTTTCTAATTTTAGTATTTACCTGCTAGCTTTTGGAAATATATGAGGTGATGCAGTGCTCAGTATATACATAGCATAGGCAAACTGGTTCTTAGGATGTGAGTCTTCTTAAGAAACAGTCCAAGATGAAAATTATTCAAACGTGCTACTTTAATAAAGAACAAATGAAAGAAGGTCACATTATGTGGCTATAAAAACTTATTTTTTATACCACATAATATTTGTTCATGTAGAAAGGGAATAACGATCTGGTCACTAATTTAGGTAACAAACCTAACAACTGTTTGGCCATTTGAGTCATAGTTTGCATCTCAGACCGCACATGATTTACTATCAAACACTTCCATTTATCATTGAATGGCCAACAAAATTAAACTAGTTTAATGTAAAACCACCAAATTGCTCAGGGAGTTACTTGTAATAATAACATGACATAACATTACCAACAATTACAGGTGATTGATATTTTCTTCAGGATCTGGGCTGGGTGTATAACTAGACCCTTTTACTTTTTGTCAACTGCAAAATCTAAATTCACATCACGGGCTCTGTACTGTCCTTCTGTACATATCCACAGCTATAGAAAGGTGTAGACAGAACAAACTGTGTTAAAGTAGATAGGGAGAAAAAGTGGGAGAGAAATAGAGAATGATGAAATAGGGACAGAGTAAAGGGGGAAAAGGCAGTGAAGAAAGGATGGTTACAGGGAGGGAAGAAGAAAGGAAAAGAACATTGTTAAAGTGTCAGATTTGTGCATAGTCAACCCCTACATGAGGAAGAAGATATTAAACAGAAAAGAAAGACACAAGTCAATGGTAAAGTTACTAAATGAAGGCTTTTTCCAGCTCTGAGTTTAATGATCAGATCCCAAATATTGCATTTTAACTACCTTTCTGTGTCATTTTATAGTTTGTGGGCAAGAAGAAAATAAGTGATAGAGCCCTATTCAAAAGCTGAAAAAAATTACTTGGACAACAGATAGTGTTTTTGTGGTGCATAAAACATGACCATTAATAGCAAACTTATAATGCTGAATTGCTCAAAACTATAGAATAATGTCTTCTTATACATTTTCAAAGGAATAGTATACTATCCTTATACAAAATGTAAATTAAAGTTGAATTTTTATCAGCCTTGAACGCAGTGCTCTCTAGTCAAGGGAATCAGTGGAGCCTTAGAGGAAAATTTTGCTGGTTGCTTGTAGTTGGGGTGAAAACTGTTATCACTGGATTTGCATTAAATGCAGTTCTTTCCTCTTAAGATAGAATGATTGGCAGGGATTAAGGCTTTATTACTAAAGTAGTTCTAAACCAAACTGCTCCTTTTCATGAATAATATCTACTACCTTGTTTACTAATGGTGTTTCTGACAGCTGAGAGTTCATAAAGTGTGTGTCACTGTATTAACTAGTAAAGTTCTCTGTTTAGATGAAGTAGAGTTGGCATATACTTTTCCTGCTGACCCAAACACTTATGTTACAATCATGGGTGAGAAATGAATTTATTGTAATAAAGTCATAATTAAAGGAAGGCATGCTTATATTTTTAAAAAGGTTTTATTCATTTATTTTTTTAGAGAGAGGGTAACAGAGGGAGAAAGAAAAGGGAGAGAAATATCGATGTGTGAGAGAAGCGTCGCTTGGTCCCCTCTCGCACACCCCTAACTGGGGACCTGGCCAGCAACCCAGGCATGTGCCCTGATCAGGAATTAACTAGTGACCTTCCACTTTGCGGGACAGTGCCCAACCCACTGAGACACTTCACTCAGGGAAGCATGCTTATAATTTTAGATTTATTTTTTAAATTTGGAAAGGACAGGGCAATATTCATTAGAAAAACAATTTTCAAGGATTATCAAACCATATTTAATTAGACCCTTTTCAGTATTAGTCCATCTTAATGATTTATATATGTGTTAACAGTGAAATCAACTAGATACAAATGATATTGCCTCTGGACTTCATTTTAACTTCTATTGAACTTAAATACTTCTATGTTAATCTGATTCTATACATTACTATATCTTTCTATCTATATAATTGACTTACTTATATGAAAAAAGCCTTGGCCTTTCTTTTCTGTTTATTAATACTGTCTATTCATTGTAGTCATTTCCTAGCATATAATGAAATTTCACTCCTTAGAGTAATCGCATTAATAACAAAATTACAAATGAATAAGAGAGCATCATGTCAAGTGAATTACTTCTCTCCAGAGCAACTACCTCCTGGTGAAATGGGAAACTAAAAACAAAACATGTGTTTTGATTGTGCCTACCAGAGAAATTATGGCTGCCAGCAGCCCTCAATCCAGGGAGAAAATTCACAGTATGGGTTCATTGTACAAAGGAGAAAGGGTCACCTCCCTTGTCTTGCTCTTGTCTGGGCCTGTGCTTGGCATTCTCACTCTCTCTCTCTCAGGAATTATTATATCAGGCTTAACACCAAAGATAAGAAAAAGTTGGACTGAAAAACCCAAAGAATCTGATTACCTTCTTCAATATTATGAGGCCAGTTGTGCATTCAACTGTTAGTTCCCTTGGTGTTTGTGATGAAAATATCATAGGATTAGAAATTTGGGTTTGAATTAAGAGGGGGCAAAGTTAGAATGACTAGAATTAATTTTATTCCATAAAGGAAAGAAATTGAGAGGTTTTTCTCAGGAAATATTGTTTTTAAAAAGTAAATAGTTACTACAGTATATGTGATTGCAGTGTCAGGGATTCATGTTTAATTAAGGGTCTGTTGACCTTTTTGGAGCCTTAAATAATTGTGTTCAATGGAGAATATTGTCATTTAAACTTCTCTGTAGACTCCTGCTGCATTTGGTATAAACTTCGGTGCTTCCTTAAAGTTTTTCTGAGTTGAGTTTCTGAAAGTTTTCTGTGTGGCCTGATTCTCTGTTTAGTCTGACTGTTGTTTTATGTTGCTCTTATAGATTTTACTCTGTTCATTTAAATAGATTTCCCTGCCCATTTACTAATATTGTAGCTGAGATCTACTGGCTGAATTAGTACTTACTTTATTACTCTGTACTGTAGATGTTGCTTGTATCCTAACTATAGAATCTTTTACTAACCCCAAAATAACTCAGCAATATTTCACTCAGTAGCAGTTTATCTTATTTTAGTCTTTGTACTTCATTATAAAGGAGTATTTCAAAATTTCTTTGAAATAACCTTTACTTTCAGTATGGTTAAGTGTATGAATGGAACCAAATTGTTTTCTTAAAGGCTCTTGTTATTGAGTAAAAGATATATTTAATTTCTATTTAGTTCCCAATGATAATAAAATGTCTTTCTTCTTTTCTCGTTTTAGTTTTTCCTTTTTGTCCTATCAAGCAACTGTCATATATAAGTAATTAATGGAAAATATTAAGTGTCGCAGGTTCGACTTCCAGTCAGGGTACATGCCTGGGTCGTAGGCCATGACCCCCAGCAGCCACACATTGATGTCTCCCTCTCTCTCTCTCTCTCCCTCCCCCTCTCTCTCTCCATCTCTCTCCCTCTCTCCCTCTCTCTCTCCCCCCTTCCCTCTCTAAAAATAAATAAATAAAATCTTAAAAAATATTAAAAGGATATACTTCTTAAAAATTCTAAAATATTACAATTTTAGTGTATAGTAGAACTTCACTTTTAGTTCTTTTCCACATGTTGATGATGATGATGATGATGGGTTTCTCACTTCACCCATGATGACTTCTTCAGTTGTGATGACTAGTAACTTTTGGTTTAACCCTTTAATCTAGACCTTTGTTTAGGAAGCTGTATGGGTTCAAGCTATGCTAATTATAAAGAAAAGTCATCAGGTATTAAATATGCAACACATGGGTTCTCAACTATGTTCTTCTTTTCTTTAGGAACACACATCTGTATGTGAGTTATTCCTGTGCATTTATCTAGAAACGTGGTGTGAACTGTACTGTCACCCTGTCCTTTCCTCAGTGGCTGGCACTCCCACATCCTTCAGCGCACACAGGAGCAATCACACTGAAGTGCTCCGTGGTAGCTAAGGACTTTTAGTAAGTGCTCAGTGAAAACAGCTGTTATTACAGTACTACCTTTTAGCCTGAGAGGACAGAAGGTGGCCTGGGAAGCCAATGTAGACCAAGAGATTCCTGTCTCTATCTTTGTTTCTGAAGAGCCTAAGGCTCTTTGACACCCATTTTGAAGAACTTAGGCACACTCCAGAAAATATTTCCCTAGAGATATTTCCTTATAGCCATTGGTAGCAGATCCTGTTATAAATAGATACTACCGTAGAAGTTAAGTCAGCATTAAATAGGGATTATTTAACTTTCCTTTTTATACGGTTTATGTGCACCAAACAGAATTCCTCCTGATTTTGCATTTCGGTTAAAATACCAAAAGAAGCATTCATGAAGAAGCCTCAGTATGTTGTAGTTCCTGAGGGTCACTCTAAAGTCACCTTCCCAGAAAGCCTCCCCCTTTTCTCCCTGAGCTGGATGCATATCCTTACTAAGTACACCCCAGACATCCAATGGTTAACTTGCCTTAATTTTTCTAAATTTTAATTACCTGAATATTTTGTGCACCTCTTACTACTTCTCAGCCTCCCCATGCACATTAGATAGTAAGTGCCTTGAAGGCACGTATTTGATGCTAGCATAGTGCTGGGCATAGAGCTGAATTTTGTAAACACGTATTGACTTTGGCTATTATAATATCCAAAGACGTCTCTCTTGTCAAGTCTACCATTTAATTAGTATGATACTGCTTGAAAAGATTGGGTGTGACCCCTTCCCGAAATTCTTTCTATGAAAAAGTGTCAACCCCAAATATATAACTTATTCTCGTTAAACTGGAATTCCTAAGCTAGATTTATTCACTTATACATGTACCTAGGATAAAAGAAGTTCTTGTTTACAAAAATCATAATTTTATGAGTGATTTATGAGCTTGACCAGAAGCTGATTTTTCTACCTTATTTTTTAAATTAAATTATATTTTTAATCTATATTTTTTTATTTTAAATATAAAATAAGTTAACATGATTCCAAGTTAAAAGTATAAAAGAATAAACAGTAAAAATTATCTTGCGAGCCCATTTAGTTGCTGTTCCCAGAATTCCTTGTATATTCTTCCTAAAATATTTTGTGACAATATTAGCAAATATATGTATAAAATACCCATTAATTTCTCCCCTTTGTTATATAAAAGTCAATACGCTATACATGAGTTTTTTTGACCCTTGAATTTTTACTTAATATATTATGGTGATCCTTTTATATCTGTACTAGAAAGAATCCATATTCATTCCTGTGACTAGATTAGCATTACATTATATGTAGTATAAAAGCTGAGTTTTGTTTGTTGCTTTTCATGTGTGGCATAAAAACCCAGTGGGCATATACACATGTCATTTATGTCCCCAAGAGCATATGAAAGATATGAGACTATGATCCATGGCAAGTGAGTCTGGCCATTGTACCATGTTGTTAAAGTGACTGAAGGTTATTGACTTACTGTAATTGGAGTCAGCTATCTGATTTAGTTGGGTATATCCATTTCAAAAAGAAAACCCAGGATTTTTGGTGCTTAATCCTTTGTGTACCTTACCTTAACCCTTTGCCATTAAGTTGGACAAACACAATACTTAATATCAGTGACTAATGGCAGTAGTTCTTCAGCCTGGCGGCAAGACAAAGCAGTTTAGAACTAATGAGAAAGATACAATCAGGTATATGCCAGAGGTGAGGGATACTTTTTATTTTCTTTGCTCTGGCTCTCTGGAGTTTTTCTCTTTGCAGTAATTTAGGCCGTGTCTACATTTACTGGAAGAAAGCTTTATCTGTTGTGTTCTTTAAATGGTGGCGCCAACTAAATCTCGTTATTAGCAGCAGGACTTTAGAAACATGAATTAATCTTATGTTTGTTTCCTTTTTGTAATAGCATATGTAAGACTTTTCTTTCCTTATTGGGAGTTAGAAATGAAGTTATAGTTTTGAAAATTACCATAATCTTATTGCAAATTAATAGGTGTTGAGAATTTTCTCTTCACCAGGTATTATTTTAAGAGCCCTACATGTATTAACTCTTTGAGCTCATATGAACTAGATAATGTTATGATCTTCATTTTACAGAACAAGGGAACTAAGGAATATAGAACGTAAAAACTTGCTTCAAAAACAGCAGAATTAGGGTACAGTAGAGCCAAAATGAAAATAATGATAACGACAAAGAGGAAATGAAGCTCATATACCAGACTTTTTAATACTGAAGTTATGTAGCCTCTCAAATGAATAAACTGTTTCAAAAAGTTTAGTCATAATCTCATAAATGGCAAGTCAGGGTTGGAACCCAAGTCTGATGCTGAAATCAATATATAGGATTTTTATTCATAATAAACATATAGATAAATACAAGTATAAATATAACTGTAGATTATAGGTAAAGATAGTTGAAGTAGAATGTGCATTCTTGAGGTCAGTGAATTTTCTCTTTGCCTTTATGGAACTTATCCTAGATTGTTGAATGGTTTGTAATTCCACATCCTTCTCAACTATGCAGTCGCTTCTGCATAGACGCCCCTCAAATCCCTGTCTAAGGTCTGTTCCATTATTTTTCCTTCTGAGAAGCCTGCTCTGTCCAGACCTCTCCCATCCCAGCCTACAAAACGAGTCAAGGTTATCCTCTCCTTGATGTCACTTCTGTGTCCTTTTTTATTGCTCAGTTAATGTATTTACCAAAGCTTTATCATTTGTGTTTGATTAAATGTGTGTGTCTTTTGGTTAATGTGGGATACCATTAAGTATAGTATGGTAACATATTTTTTATATCCAAAACATGTAACATGTTGTCTGCCCCCTGCTAGTCAGCCAATAAAATAATTTAAAAGTTGACCCTTACACTGTCCTAAATTAGTCTTGCTTAATATTTGCTTAACTGTAATAAATTTGAGGTAAACAGTGGGAATAAATTTAATATTGTTAGACAAAGTAAAATATGCAGTATCTTTGTACATTCTAGCTTTGGATAAAAATTTAAAGCAATAAATGATTTTTATCTTTTATAAATATATGTGAACCAACCCTATTATGCCTCTAAATTCTGATACTCTGAAATTCCTCCGCTTGGCCCTCTGCCTCTTTTCAATGTGTTTCTTCCTTCCTTGGAGCCTGTTCTTTGCTTCATCAGGATCTCTCCTGTTCTAACGATCATTCCCTTGTTCACCTTGCTGTTTCCAGAATCCTCCTCAGGCTCCCTTTCGCTTTTTTAGGTCCCCCTGAGAGGATGTCGATCCTGTGTCAGCTCAGTTTTTAGCTTTCAGCCCCTACCTCTCAACCAGGCAGATCATCTGTCTTTCTATCCTCAGGGAGAACAGAGTTCTTTGGATTGCCCTAAAACACTCTGGAAGGACTCAGTGGATAGTCACTTCTAACTCACGTTTTCTGTCCCAGCAGTCTTACTGTGAGCATGTGTAGTAGAAAAATAAGGTTACTGATATTAAACATATCAAACAGGAAACAGTAATCAAAATAAATGCCAACAGTGTCCCACCTGAATTTGAATTGCTTTTTCTTGTAATCAGGAAGCCCCCAAATCCTAATTTTTTAAGAAGTCAAATTAATAAAAGTTGAAAACACTAGTAAAGCGGGCTGTTTAAGCATCTTAATTACTTTTCCTACTGGAAGTATGACAGCAACTTTATGAAATGCTAGCCAGTTATCTCTCCTCTCTGTACCTTATATAGGGAAGAAAGAGAATGGAGAGATTGGGGAAAAGTTTAAAAAAGGACCAAAATGCAATGTCTTACTGAAATATTTTCAAATTATGTGAAGACAGACTAATACAAAAGGAGAAAATTGAAATAAAAGAATGATAATGAAGATAAATTGGAGCTAGTGATTTTTTCAAATTTAGTAATTAATAGAGTTAGTGCTTTATTTTCCTATGAACACTTGCTTCGAGTTCTTACACTAAATTTCCCCTTTTCTTTATATCTCTTGTTCCCTCTCTGTTTTTGTTCTCTTGTTTCCTTTATTTTTTCTTTGTTTCTTTTGTTCTTTCTTTCATTTTGCTCCTTCCTTCCCCCTCCCCTCCCCTCCCCTCCCCTCCACTCCCCTCCCCTTCCCTTTCCTTCTTTCCTTCTTTCCTTCTTTCCTTTCTTCCTTATCAGAGCTGTGGGCATTACAGAGATTATTTCACTGATGAATCTGTGTGAAAATGAATGTTTCTCTCCTTCTCTCCACTGATTAGTACAATCTCAAATGGCAAGTGTGATAAACCCCAGTCTTTTGATGCCATTCCTGTATCCCCATCCCAGCCCCAAACTCAAAGAGAATAAGATCAGAGTATTCCTTTTCCTTTTTTTCCCTTGAAAAAGATTCCGGCATTTCTCCCATTTCTTCTTACAGCAGACATTTAGAATAATCAAGACAGAGTTCTTACATTTCCTATTTCTATGGAATCTGTAGGTCTAAAGTTTCCAGGATGCCCTGTTAATCCATAAAACCATTATCAGATTTCCAGTCTCTTGAGCTTAATTTAGATCTTCAGAAATAAAATGCAAGGCTGTTTTCAACAGAGAAACTCCACACGAAGAGCCTTATAAATGATAGCTTCTAAACTTGCAGTACGCCTTTGATGATTTCACACTTTGACTATTTTTGCATCTTTCGGACATTTGCAGTTCCCTTGAGACATATATTACAGTACACACACTACCCATGATTAAATAATCACAAGTTTAGGTATTTGTGAATGTTTAGGTTCTGAAGAAGAAAAGTGACTTCAAGCAAAGATGCTTGTCAAAATAATAAGATACTTGTCAAATAGGAATTCTCAGAAAATTTCATTTGCATGTATGCTCATATATGAATACTTACTTTTTTGTCCCCCATATAATTCTTTTTCTTCTTTACTTTTGCTATTGATACTTTGTTTTGCTTGGGATATCCCTTTCTATTCATTTACTTTAAAACCAGAATTAACACATCAGTGAAAATTTCTGATTTCTGGGTGTATGCAGATTATGTGAAACATAATATTGACATTAAGTTTATTTTTTTATGGAGAGAAATTTGATGGGCCTAAGAGATTTCACTTTTAATTGTGTTACCCCTTAGACAATGTACATTAAATACCCAAGCTAAGTCTGTCCTTGATGCTTTGCAAAGAACTCAGAATTCCTGATAGAGTCAGTTGTTTCAAAGGAGACACCAACAAGTGAAAACATAGTAAAAATAAAGACTTTTTAGTTCTTTACCTTATTTCCTAAGTGGAGGAGTAGATAGCAAACATGCTGATTGAATAGAAAGTCATGTGTGATAAGATTTAACTTGAAAATAGATGTGAAAAATAATTAAAATTTTAGATTAGACAGACATTTCTGACATTTCTATTTTATATTCTTATAAATCTAACATTATTTTTTATTAATCATTATTTGTAAAGTATTCTTTACTTAATCCTCCATTGAAGTATATTGAATTTCAAGGCCTGCTATTAGGACAACTTAAAGTTGGGCTGAAAGTTAAACTCCTGTTTTGTTTAGAATTCTAAAGGTGATTATATTGATTTTAATGCAGAAGCTTTTAACTCAGGAACTCTCCTCTACATTTTGCCGTGGACGAAAAGGAGATTTACCACCTATGTGCAGTCAATTTAAGATTTGAGGTATTTTCTTTCCCTTTCCTACACCCATGCCTCTCTTCATTTATTATATAATCTTAAATATGCCATAGATGCTTATCTTTTTGATTCTCATAGACTTGCATAGACGATCTCATATAAAATTACTAAAAATCTTTACCTGTATGTATTTGGGGAAGAAAGAGCTCATTTAGAACTCTTACCTAAAAGAATGCTATCCAAAATTTGAGAAGTATTATAGAATAGAAAGAATGGCTAATTGGGGGGAAAGGAGAAAGGAAGGAAGGAAGGAAGGAAGGAAGGAAGGAAGGAAGGAAGGAAGGAAGGAAGGAAAGAAGGGAGGGAGGGAGGGAGGAAGGAAAGGAGGAGAGAAGGGAGGAAGGAAGGAGGGAGGGAGTGAAGGAGAAAAATATATTCTCCTGGGTGTTTTCACACCTAAAATGTTTGCAAAAAAATAAATAAGAATCAAGGTGGTACTTCTTTTTCATATACCCTCTATATACATGCAGTTATCACAAATCTTTGTGATATTTGAGTGGAGATTAGTGCTAAATTGTTTTTCAAAGCAGCTATTTTCAACTTTTTTTATCTCATGGCACACATAAATTAATTATTAAAATTCTGTGGCACACACACAAAAAAAAAATATATATATATATAGTTTGCTGATCTGACAAAATAGGTATAATTTTGATTCATTTACACTGGATGGCTATTATGGTGTTGGTTGTTGTTATTTTTATTTGACAGTTTAAGGAAAAAAAGATCTGTGCCCCTGACTATAAATAGTCAGGTATTGGGTGTTTTAAATGTTCTTGTAGCACACCAGTCAAAAATTGCTCTCCCAAAGTATTAAAATCTAAAGGTAATCAACTGAAATTCTTTCAGTAAAGTCTTTTATGCCAAAGTGAAATTCATCACTGTTTCCCATGCACTCGGCAATGCCTGGTCCTGGGGGACTATGTGGTAGCTCACACTGCGGTTATCAACCTCAGGGTCTTTCCAGCACACCTGTCTCTACTGATGTTGCAATCAGTGGAGCTTTTACTACTTACCATATTCAAACTTGTTTTCTAAAAAATATTCACCACTGTGAAGTATTCATGAGGCCCATTTCCCAGGTACATAAGTTGATCTTCTGTTTAAACAGAAAGATAAATACCACTCTTCAAGCTGTAGAAACAATTGAATGAAAGCCTGTAGCCACCAGTAATTCAGATGATTGTACCTTAGTTGAAAGCAAAGGTGGTTTTTATAAATATAAATATAGGTGAATATAAACAAAAATAAAAATATTTATTAGTTTGCATGGCCCTTTACCAGCACTTTACCTATAACAAGTGGTACACAATAAATGCCATTTTAATACATACACTCATGAATGAATGAACAATATAGACCTTTTTAAAAAATCCACAACCTAATTTGTATGCTCAGTAAAAAATCTTGAACCATAGATAAGATGCAATTAGAATTTGAGTGATGAGAATTTGAAATATTGAAATGTAGGATATCACTATAAATTTCATTCATGGACAAAGCTTAAATAGTGTAAAACTTCTTTTCTCTACCCTTACCTCTCAGAAATTCCCACAAATTCAAAGCTATTGGGCTCATCGAATTGTCATCTCTTTCTGAGACAGGTTCCATTCTCTGGTAAATAGAAATAAATGCCTACCACATTGTGTTAGAATGTAGGCTCTGTGGTTTCCAATATCAAAAGTTTGTATTTATTTTTTTTTTAACATTTATCAGATCATCTTAGTGATTTTAGTAGTACTGTGCCATTGTTATAACATTCACAATTGTTTATTCTTACATCTTTAGAATGTGTGTTGTAATGGCATCCATGCAGTCTTTTAGTGGTAGTGCAGGGATCGGGAGAGTGCCCCTGAAGGTAAGTAACTGGAAAGGAGTTAGCAGTGATAAAAAGCTATGGAGAAACCTAACTCTCTGTCTTGATATATCTGAGAAAACCCCTCCTCCAGATTGTTTTTACATTTATTACATTCTGTTCTTCTAAAAAATTAAGTTATGAAAGTTTTCCCTTCCATGAGATATTTGGAATGAATCCTCACATGAAATAAGACAGCTCCATGCGCAATCCTATCAGTTAGTACATCACACTCTTCCCATGTAAGAGGGCCTTGCTACATCCTCCTGCCTCAGGTAATAGTGAAGATACTATGCTGGAGAGGTTAGATGATTCACTCCAAACCCCCCCAAAAGGGAGTGATATAGCCTAGAACAAAGGAATCCTAAATATCAGTCCAGGAATTTTCTATCAATTCTAATCCTAAATCTAAAGTAAAATCTAACAACAGCAGTAACAACAAAAATCAACAAAGGAAAAAATATGAAATACTATCTTGTAAAGTAAATTGTAATGCCATTTATATTTTATTATTTGATGGTAATGTTTATCAAGTGTTTCCTAAGGGCAAGCACTGTCTACTATACTAAGCATTTTACTTGCATTTTATGATTTTATCTTTAGACACCCTCAGAAAGTGGAAATTCATATTATTCTCATTTTATAAGAAGAAGAAAAGGGATTTAGAAAAGTTAAATAACTTTTCCAACATTGCACAAGTAGGAGGTATCCTAACTGGAATTTTTTCAAATGCTATCTGACTTCAGAGCCTGGTCTCACAACTGAAACAGTAGTGAGTGTTTACTGAAGAGCTGCCTCTTCCTAAAGACTAAATAAATAAACAAACAAACAAATAATTTAAAAACTGGAAGGCTTGATTTTCTAAAGCACACAGAGGATTCTTTAATATATTCAAATACAATTTACACTACAAAACTTTAATTGATACAACTGTTGTAGCTCCATTTCTTTTAGTGTTATATCAGATACCTTTGTGGTAGCACTTGATGGTCACAAGATGTTTTATTTAACATGGTTCCTTAATTGTTAGCACACACACATACTTTTCTGTAAAAGTACCAATTTACTAAAATAGAAAAAGATGTGGGGTTCTATTCTCCATGTATGTTAAGCAAATGAAAATGTTTTGGAGGTTCCCTATTACCACCATCCTCCACCTCCTTCTCCTCCTCTTCCTCCTCTTCTTCCTCTCACAACACCAAGCTCTAGTTTGTGCTGAGAAGAAGTGATACATCTTGAGGACTTTATGATACTTTCCCATTTGTGGCCTTTAACTACCATTGTTAATTAATTGACTGTGAACCAGGGAGGAAATTTAATACACCAATAAAATTTATAAAATTTGTCTTAAAGAACAATGTTCTTTAAAAACAATTATTAAATAAAAGAGGATTTAGGATTTTTAAGTATGGGAATGTACAGCAGAATCACAGTTTGCGCAGAGGTCTTTTTTTTTTTAACTTATTTACACGCCCACCTCCACATATATGCTAGCAATTCAATCGTCACTAAACTCTATGTGCCTATTTACTTTTAAATTATTTAAAATTAAATAAAATTTAAAATTTGGTCTTCATTTGCACTAGCCACATTTTAACCGCTCAATAGCCATCTGTGGTTGGTGACTGTATCTAGACAGAACATATCCATCATCTAAGGAAGTTCTGTTGGACAACAGACCACTTTGGCTTGGGCAAAAGCTGTGTTTGTTTATTTTTTTAAATTAATTAATTATTAATTGATTTTTTAAATATTTTATTTATTTATTTCTAGAGAAGGGAGAAGGAAGGGAGAAAGAGAAGAGAAGAAACATCAGTGTGTGGTTGCCTCTCATGCCCCCACTACTGAGAACCTGACCTGCAACCCAGACATGTGCCCTGACTAGGAATCAAACTAGTGACCCTTTTGCTTCTTTGCTTCGAAGTCTGGCAGGCACTCAGTCCACTGAGCCACACCAGCCAGGGCTGATTGATTGAATTTAGAGAGAGAGAAAAGCAGGGAGGGAGAGATAGAGTGAGAGAAAAAGAGAGAGAAAGAAACATTGATTTGTTGTTCCACTTACTTTTGCACTCATTGGTTGATTCTTTAGTAAAAAGGCGAAAGATTTATACGATCTGAAGAGAAACCAGAGTATGTTTGGTTGATTCTTGTATGTGTCCTAACGGGGGTTTGAACCCACAACCTTGGTATGTCTGTATGACTCTCCAACCAACTGAGCTACCTGGCCAGGGCCTTGGGTGTGTGTTTATGATGTAACTTGCAAAGGTGAGCTCTGCAAGGCCATAGAAGGACTAGAATGAACTATTGCCTTATACTTCATAATGTAAAACACTAGAAAGGAATAAAATGGGTATTATAAAGTTATAAATTTACCTGATAGTATATAATAAATGCAGTTATCTATATCTAGGAAAGAGGAAGTGGTCTTTCCCAACTATCTGTCTTGGGGTTGGGCCCCCTATAGGGGAATGATGGTCCATGGGAAGGTTACAAGTCAGGTCCTCAGGCCAGGCTCTGCACCCCATTTCCCACAGCAATTATGTAGCTTCAGGTGCATCCCAGATTTCCTATTTTATATTACCTATAGGTAATCTGTAACTGGTTCATCTTTTCCTGCAAAATAGTTGCATAAGAAAAAAACTTTCCAATTAACTACTTTGGTTTTCCTCTTGGTCTATGACATGTAAAGCAAATCGTGTTGTGGAAAGATTAAACATCATACATTTAAATAACAGTTGAACCACGTACATTTAAAGACACATGACAACCCACACCATCCATTCATTATTCTTGCAAGCATTACATTTAATGTACACCATGTCTGAAAGTGTTCTTTCCAGGGCAACGGTCCTGCTGAGTTCCCAGTATCCGTACAATTCAGGCTATCTCTCTAATTTCTGTCTCTCATTTAGAACCTCTTCCAACTTGCAGATGTCTCCTCCTTCCCCGACACTTTCTGTATGTATTACAACTTTGGATTTCAAGTCTGCCTTCGCTTAGGCACTCTCCTGAGTTCTGAGTCTCACAGTTTTAAGTCCACTGTGTTTCCCAAAAGGAATTAATCCCACCTTCCAGAGTCTTTTTCTTGGAGACCAAGGGTCTGTGCCTTAAGAGGATAATATTTTGTCTTCTGGTATATTAATTACTTTATTCATAGTGCCAGGTGTTATACTAGCAGTTGAGGAAGAAGAGAGGTATAACAAAAAACATCTTCCTAGCAAATTGCTCATAACCTAAAGTATTGTTCAAACATGGGTTTCTATAAATCCCTGAATTTGTATCACAATATGATATGTAAATATAAAAATAAAACATTTCTTTTTAAAGGTGAAATGCATATACACCTTAGTACATTTGGACCATCTCTATTCTTTCTAAGATCTATTGTCCATAACTGTTCTAATCCATTGAGACTTATTACTTCAGAAACTTAATTTTAGCAAGCCACACATAACAGATATTTATCTGTGGAAAAAAATTGCAACATGAAATAACTGTCAAAACAGTGATATTTAAAGAAGCTTTGATTTCAGATTGAAGGTTGGCATTTTAGTTTAGAAGTGTGTTCATCTCTTTGACTCCATGAATCATATATAAATTATTAGTGGCCACATTAATGAAGTTGCTGTGGATTCTAGAAATGACATATTGCTAGTGTGGTGGTGAAGTGTATCTTCAGTAGATTATTTTGGATTTGATAAAATTTTTCCTTCTTGTAATATACCCAAAGAAACCCAAAACACTAATTCAAAAGAATATATGCACCCCTATGTCCATTGCAGTGTTATTTAAAGCAGCCCAAGTGCCCACCAGTCGAAGAGTAGATAAAAGTTCTGTGGTACATTTACGCAATGGAAGACTACTCGACTATAAAAAAAAAGCCTTACTTTTTGTGACATCATGGATGGACCTGGAGAATATTATCCTAAGTGAAAAAATTCAATCAGAGAAAGACAAATACCATATAATTTCACTTATATGTGGAATCTAACAAAAAAAATACACAAAGAAGCAAAATAGACACAGACTCATAGATACAGAAAATGGACTGACAGCTGTCAGAATGGGAAAGAGTTGTGGGGCTGGGTGAAAAAATTGGAGGAATTAAGAAGAAAAAAAGAACAAACTCATAGACACAGACAACAGTATGGCTATTACCAGAGGGAAAGGGGGTCTGGGGTGGGTAGAAGAGGGTAAAGTTGGGGATAAATGGTGATAGAAGGAGACTTGAGTTGAGAGTGATGAACACACAATGCAACATATGATGATGCTGTATTATAAAATTTTATACCTGAAGTGTATATAATTTTATTAACCAATGTCACTGCAATAAATTCTATTAAAATAAACAAACAAACAAAAGTAAAATAAAAGTCAACTTTGTCAGGAAAGCTTTAATATCCTTCATTGTGCTACCTCTGTTTCTGGCACCCCTGGTGATTTTAGTAGGGATTAATTTCATTGTAGGGAACAGAATAAGCCGCAACCATAATCCAGCGTGTGTCGTGGGTCCAAACCAGTTATGAGTTTCGCTTTTCCCGCCACAGGCACGAACTTTGCTAAATCTACAGTGGACACAGACATACTTCTTTCTTCTTTTTGTTACTTGCTCATATTGAACATTACCTCTTTTTTTTTTTCCATATGTGGCCAATTTAAAATTATATATTATGGAGGTATTTGAAATTGCAGTAATAAATATGTGTTCTGCACATTTTAATCACTTGCCAGTCTGCATTAGCCTTTTAATTATTAATAAAGAGAAATCCATTGATTTCCTCCAGTTGTTCAAACATGAGTCTGACCTAATCCTGCCTCAGGCTTGAGGCTTTCTGAGATGAACAGCAAATCCTTGAGCTAAACATTAATTTTGCGGGATTTAAACATTGTACTATGTTTTTATTCCTAGCGGAGGCTACTCCAATGTCTTTTAGCTTCTGAATTTGCAGAAGTATTATGCACTAGGTCTGTTCATGTTATACATACAATGTAAATCTTGGACAAAACAAGTTTGAGATGCCACTAAAATTTGACCTTTCTTATTATTTTGTGCTGATACTAGTAATTTTACCATGCGTGCTCATAGATGGTAGATTCAGAAGACTTTAATATCATTTTAATATAAATTGAAGCCCATTTATTAGTAAATCATTTGTTTTTTTCTGTGTCAGGAAGACCTCTTCTTTCTAGTTATATTCTAAACCTTGTTCAATAACACATGTGGATTTATTACAAATGGTCTTAATTATATTTCATTTTCAATTTTCCTTTGTTCATTGGCATACCAGTTAACATTTTTATTTTGTCTTCTGTTGAAAATTCAATGATATGTCAATTTTTCATATTAATCTCCTCTTCTAAAAGTATGTTAACTAGGGTGGCCAGGGTGCTTTTGATTAGAAAAGTATATTTGTTTTGGTTGTTTATTTTATTTCAAAAACCTCAGTTTAGGCCTTTAGAAGTGGCTGTATAACAAGAACTAAAACTTCTAAAAGACAGAAAATAAGCATAAATAATTTATTTCATTCTATATACTCAAATTTTACTTGTCTAGGATAGAAAAAAACATTTTCTATCTCTAAAGTACCACATAATGACTTGAATGTAAGTAAATTATTTACAAATACAGGAATTGATTTGTGAATTAATTAACTGTTACATTCTATGACAAATTTTGTAAACAATGATGTTTGATAATGATATCCCTTTAGCCAGAACAGTTCCACATAGTTTAGAATATTCATATCTGATAAAACGCATTATAGCTCATACTGATTGAATATTATAATAATATTATCAATAGTCATTAATTTACTGTTCACATACAAGCTGTTAAATATTTAATTTGATCACTTTGGTTGTTCATTACAATCAATTTTGGGGGTTTTCTAAGCCTATAGAATATCATTTTATGTTTATATTACATAGAATGTAAATATATATAAATTATTCTGCTAATTTATTAAAAGTCTACAGTAGACTTTATTAAAATCATAGTTTATTTGAATATTTACATTTTAAAAGCTAAGAAATGGAAGGTTGTGTATATTTGACCAAAGTAATGAAAAAAATATGTTTTTTTTATATGTGCAGTCCTTTCCTATATAGTGAGCCCTTATAACTGCTTCTGATCCCAAATCTCAGGGTATTTGTTTCGAAGAACATAATGGTCTTTCAAAAGCAACTGTGATTATAGTAGCTTCAAAGAAGCAAGCATCTGTACTTTAAGATGGGGCAATGGAAGCTAGCATCAGTCTTCCATAGAAAAGCAATTGTGCTTTTCCCTGCTGCCACTTAGAGGGGCTTCCTCAGGGACCTTGTTAGATGCTTTCATGTGAAGACTGTTTGACCCACTTCTGATTAGTGTGCAGGTTTTCACAGCTATGGCTTCTGGGAGGGAGATGCCGTTGGCTGGTCACCTCTCTATTCTTGAAGTGAAAGGAAAGTCTCCATGGAATATATTAAGGATAATAAAGGAAAGAAGAGACACCAGTTAAAAGGCGTTTGAAATATTGAACTACTATTTAAAAAACCTAATGAAAACATATTTCTGTACTGATTGTTAAGACAATAACAGTATCACAGTTTCCTATTTTGTGTTCAGAAGAATTTTACTTCTGTATTTTTTTTTATTGCAATAGCTTAGAAATGTGTAGTTCAAGAGTGCAAAGAGTAAGTGATTCTCGAGCACATTTTACCGTGGGCCAATCAGTTTTCCTTTACCTGACTGAATATTCATGTCTATATTTAGAATAACACTAAAAATATTAAAGTGTTTTTCGAGGTAACAATAGAAATACAAAGAATGCTTGGATTGTTAATTTTTCTAATAGTGAGCATTATGGCTTTTATAGCCTGAGGTAAACTTTTCACTCACCAAATTTCTCTGTTGGCATGAATATCAGCAACAGTGCTGACATCAAGATTATCAACAAGCTTGTTACTATATTATACCATCTTTAAAATTCAATGCCAACTCTTCAGTAATAACCACCATTCAATTTAATATTTATTTATATAAAGAGGCCCAATAGCTCTATTTCTTGTGTTAACCAGTTGCTTACATGTGCAAAATCAAACTCTGGAAAAACTAATTTACTTAATGGTTCTCTTGCCATTTTAGTTTATTTGTATATGTAGGAAATAGTTTGCCACACAATCCAACATTTGCTGTCTTCTACACTCCTCCCACCATGTAGAATTGCCATGGTCTGATTTTCCATCAGGATAGGTTAATTTTAAAGTAATGTAATACATATCACAATACTTTGCCCACATATTTTTCAAGTATTCTCATTTTTAGTTTCTCTTGCTTTATCCCTTTAAAAAACACAGCTGTTACTAGGATAACAAATATGATGTTGAATAACTGCTTACTTTTTCAGTTTCCCGGAGGGGTGGGGGAACAGCAGGTAGCATAGCCTCATCCCCAAACCAGATGTTACTTTATTAAAAATTGAATGTTTTGGAGGAAGTAGAAGGAGATTCATGTTTTAGGAAAGCAGAAATGAATAAGAATAGGAGATGGTCTAATTCGGCTATTCAAGCTTTGCTTATATTTTATTGTCACATTTGATTTTAATAATATTTTACATGTATGTGGACTAACAAAATGTGTAAGGTCTAACCTGATACTAATTAATTATTATATTTTGTCAACCTGACAGGTTTTCTGGAGTCTTACAATAAAACGGCATCAAGATTAAGTTCTGTGAAGTATCAAATTGTAATAGAGTATACATAACACAATATACTGTATACATAGTACATTAATATGGTATACATAATACAGTTCCTCCCTTAGAAGAGTGTGTTAATAACAATTCACTAAACTATTTAATTAGTAAATTTTTAAAAGAAATTTAATGTGTTTTATGGTGCATTAATCCATCATTCAAATTTGTTTCACTATAATTTGGTTGCATTATATTTTGCATACATTGTTTTTACTTCTTTAAAGCATAGAACAAACCAAAGTTTTGAAAGTGCTGTAACTTTGCCAG
Organism: Phyllostomus discolor; assembly: GCF_004126475.2. Lineage (NCBI taxonomy): Eukaryota > Metazoa > Chordata > Mammalia > Chiroptera > Phyllostomidae > Phyllostomus > Phyllostomus discolor. Next base: position 64,682,553 of record NC_040904.2, read on the forward strand.
TCAGTATTCAGAACTTTTTCTTTCCTTCAATTCATTTTGGAAGCTTGCTGAACATATCAACTACTAGGAAATCATTCTGCAATAACTTCATCCTTGGGCATCCAAATAAACAAGAAAAGTGTGTATTTTCAAATCTAGCAAGAAGGTTTAAAATTACATCAGAAATTTTTGAAGAAAATGTTTTCCTATTCTTAATTCCATTTATAAATTCCCAAGTTGAAAATTCTGAAGATTTTTATCTCATCTGCTTTCTGGGTTAGTGTTTGCATTTCTACATCTTAAATGATGATGATATGGAGTGCTTTTTTTCAAATACCATTCAAGCAGAAAAGATTTATGATTTGTAGTAAAATTACATAGGAGTAAATCAAATTTCTAAAGTAAGTCAGTCACTTTATTTTTTAATTTACTTTTTGTTATTTTCTGAGTTGTTTCAACTTTGCAATAATCAATTTACTAAGAGCCTACTCATCACTTTCCAGTAACAACATGCATAACAAGAGTTATACATGAAATACTTTGATTTTAATATTATTATATATTACAGTACTATACTATCATAGTTACTATGGCCAGTAGAGATTACTTGAGCATAATCACTGATTTTAAATAACCTTTTCTACAACACTTGTATCTGCTTGCAGATGCTGATGTCTACTAAGTGTATTTCCCTCCACAATGTGAAATATCTTCTGAATACCATCATTCTGCCACGATTAGGGTGCCGTTGTTCAGTGTCTCAGTTACCGAAGTCTGTCAACTGCCAATGAGGATAGATACTTTAAATCTTGCAATTAGTCCATCAGCAAAAGTACACCCTGCCATTTGTCTAAATCTTGTCAATTTCACTTTACATCTTTAGGTCAACAAAGAGAAGCAACACAATTGTCTGGTCAAGTTATTCTGTATTACTGTGGACCTATGAGTAAAAAAAATGTTTAACTCTTCTTTGTGGAGGGAATAGAAAGATCATTCTTTGAGGTCTATAGTAAGAATGAATTCATTGAGAAAGCTGTGGCAAATTTAGATTAAATACAAACACAAGTTAAAATGTCCTCAATATAAATACTTTAAAGGTATTTAAAGGTATGATATGTCTGAATTTCAGGAAAGATCTAACCATGTGAGTAGGTTTGTCAAAGAAAACATGCATAGTGTTAACTATAGATATGAATCTTGTATCTGAAGAAAAGTATTTGTCTCTTCATTTAAAAGAGAATCCGCCCTGGCTGGTGTAGCTCAGTGGATTGAGCTTGGGCCTGCAAACCAAAGGGTTGCTGGTTTGATTCCCAGTCAGGGCACATGCCCAGGTTGTGGGCCAGGTCCCCAGTAGGGGATGTGCAAGACACAACCACACATTGATGTTTCTCTCCCTCTTTCCTTTCCTTCCCCTCTCTATAAAAATAAAAATAAATATTTTTTTTTTAAAAATCATCTTTAAAGAAAAAAAGAGAGAACCCATCAATGCATAGTGAGGCATGTATAGGTGACCAAAGGTTTTAGTCAGTGAGACTGACCATGGCCTGTTTATCTGATGCACCCTACCTATCAAGAACTCTGTGAATTCAAACTGCATAAAAATCTACATGGTGGAAATATGAAATACATTTAAATAAGGTATGTCTGAGAGTACTTTTCACAGATTTCAGTTTGTATACAGGAGTGGGAATGCATCCCCTATGCCAGTCCTACCTTCAGGTCTTTCACCATAGCATCCACTCTGACCTAGAAGGCTCTCTCTGTCTGCTGAGAGCCCAGGTTGGAGATGGAGCTTCATCGATGAGAAAACAATCAGTTACTTTGACTAAAAAATCCTGAGTAAGAAATCTCTTCACGTACCCCTTTGACTTTAGTGTCTGTATTGTTTGGCAAATGTGTATGTGTTCCTTTAGGCTATATATATATATGTGTGTGTGTGTGTGTGTGTGTGTGTAATACTTATCTATAAAGAAATGCCAGTGAGTGTTCAGTATTATTTTTTAAATATTTGTTGACATTTAATTGGGGTTTGTAAATTACATTTATTTTTAAGGGTTTTTTTTTTTTTTTACTTAATGCAGTACATAAAATTGTAGGGCTCTAAACTGCCTTGAATGGAGAAAACTATTGAGTTTTTTCTAGCTTTGTGTTGTGTTCTGAATTGATTTATGGAACCCTTTAATTACTTTATTTTATTAACATTTTCTATTTTTTTGGAAACTGAGGCAGTAAGAACAAACAAGAAGAAAGACAGACATAGAAAGAAAGAGAAATTTTAAAACATTTTAAAATTCGAGTATCAAAATGTTTTTAATATTTCAGTATATAGCCTTCTTTATATTTTCTAAGCATGTTGAATTATATAGTACTTTATAAATATTTTATTTATGTGCATAATATAATTTATATATGAATTGTATACACTAATATTTACTTCAATAATAGGATAATGAGTCATTTTAAAGTCAATTATACTATTTACCCTTCTCACTGATCTGGAGTTTAGACTTCAACTAATCTCTTTCAACTTGGGGAAACCAAGATAGAAGATTTTCTGGAAAGATGCAGGAAGATGCAGTTAGTTTGGAATGTCGGGTAAGTGTTCAGGCTAACAAGATAGGTATGGGAGGTTTTGATACAAAGTTGAAGAGCTTATCCTTAATTTTTAAAAAACTTTGCCAGTGATATTTTTCTGTTCTTGCAATTTTGAGAGAGAGAAACACACACACAGAGATTAAATCTAGCAGTCTATATTGTGTATATTTGTATTTTGTGCAATATAAGATTATCTGTGTGAAAAAATCATTTACTTTGTTAACTTATTCTGGGTCAAGTTTATAGACAACATGGATTTTTTTCTACGAGGCTTCTTTTTAATGACTTTTTAAAATCCAAGTCTTATAAAATGACCTAGAGTTAACAGAGGTTTTTTTTTTTCTCACTTTCTTAAAGTGACAAGGTTCGAGCTCCTATTTCAGAAATTACTAAAGACTGGATATGATGTTTTAGCAGATGATGTTAACAGTTGCCTTTGAGGGTGTCTTTGGAAAGACAAGTTAAATTGCGAAGTTTGTTTGTTTTTCTTATTTCCCTCATTCTATTTCTCATTAGATGCAAATAGATTTTAGGAAAATAATCACATTAACTGCAATGCATAATTCTAGGAAGGTGCTTAAAACTGTCAGCCGTTAGAATGACCTACTTAACTAATTTGAATGAATGGTAAAGACAGAGAGGTTTATTTTAGCACATTAATTCTCTTGATATCTAGAGTTGCAAAGGAAAACTAGACACGATGCCCTCATGAAAACATTCTTTGGTGACAAGAGATATTTTTTTTTTATCTTGGCTTTGTAGTCAGGATATGTTTTATAGAAGTCTCTTAATGATTTTTAAAAATATTTTATTTATTTATTTTTAGAGTGAAGGGGAGGGTAGGAGAAAGAGAGGGAGAGAAACATTAATGTGTGGGTTGCCTCTCAGGCCCACCCTGCTGGAGGCCTGGCCCACAACCAAGGCATGTGCCCTGACTGGGAATCGAACCTGCAACCCTCTGGTTTTCAGGCTAGTACTCAATCCCCTCAGCCACACCAGCCAGGGCTCTTAGTGATTTTTTTCACAATGTGTGACAAACCAATATTGTGTGTGCGTGTGTTTATTTTTAATTACAATTCAGTAATTTAGCTGAAGAATCAGGAATCTGAAATCCATGATCGCTGGCACAAATTTCAAATTGTACCTTTTAAAGGCAAACTCTAAGTAAATACTAAATAATCCCTAGGTTCTTAAGTTCCTTGAGAATTAAACCATACCTTCATGAGAATTAGACCACTGCTATGGACTGAATGTTTGTATGCCCCAATATTCATTTATTGAAACCCTAACCCCCTAGTTGGATGATATTTGGATGTGGGGTGTTTGGGAAGTCATTAGTTTGTGAGAGTGGAGCCCTCACGATGGGATTAGTGCCGTATATGAAAGGGCAGGAGAAAGCTTTCTTCCTCAGCCATGTGAGGTCAGGAACCCGGCACTCACTGGCACATCTGCTGGCAACTCGATTGTGGACTTCCCAGCATTCAGAACTGTGAGAAATGAGTGTTTTTTAAGACACCCAGTCAATGGTAATTTACTTAGCAACCCAAACTGACTGAGACAACCACATATCCGAAAATAAATGACGCAGTGGCCGTGATAATGACTGGCACTTATGTGGTAATTAATGGCATACAGCTTATGCTTTTAAGAGTAAGAATGTGTGCACACTCGTGCACGTGTGCATTCGTATCTATCCATGTATTCTTTAACTTCTTCTACATCTATCGGAAGTAGAAGCTTGTCCTCTGTAACCTGCCAGAATCACATTAACTAGGAGTCATGGTGGTAACAATGACCCCCAAGCAGCCTGGCATTTGGGTGCAGGTTGACATCGCCAGAGTGTGCTTCCTCAGCTGGGTTTTCCTGGGCTAGAAGATATTTTGCTGTGTGGCATCACGTGGGAAGGAGGGATAGTGGGGGAGGGTCTGGGGAGCCATGACAAAGAGAATGGATAAGCAGTTTGAGGAAAGGGTGGAATTAGGAACAGGAACACTGCAATTAATTTTTAAATGTGACTTCTTAAAACTGTCATTTTGTGATTGACCATGTAGCTTGACTTTTGCTTAAAAAGATTCCTTATTTCTGGCTCAGGATGTCATTATGCATTCAAATAGTCAGGTTTTAAAAATGAGAGGAGTAGCTCAAAGGGAAATGTATGGGTGACGCAAATCATCAGACTCTTGGTAAATTCTGAACAGTCAGAGCTATTAAAATGTTTCAATAACTTGAAGGAGAACTTGACTAATTACTGGTAGTTGATATTGCTGTACTGCTCTTAGTTTCCTTCCTGTAGCTTTTATTAAGGGTTGATAATGTGAAATGAACCAGGGATTCTTCTAAAGTCATTTCAGAGGCCTTGTTAAGTGAATGAGACATTGGGAGCATAGCTCTAAAACTCCAGTAAATTCACTTTAGATATTGAAAATTACTCAGTGCATTTTGTACTCATAAACACATCACTTTACAAATAATTATTTTAAAAGATTCAATTTGTATATCTGTTTAAAGTGAGAAAGATTATGGTCAACTCTTTTTATGAGGAACATTCCTTTGGTAAATTGTGCTTCTCTTGAGATTGCCTTATTATTCGTTCAAGAACACTTTTGTACTGCCTAGTAGGTGGCTCACTGTGTATTCAGGAGTGAGCTAAATGCACGTATATTTAATCTTCATAGCAGCCCTCTGAGGGTGATGTTAAGATCTCCTTTCCACTGATAAGGTAAAATGAGGTAGGGCCCAATTAAGAATGTTCAAACGTTACACCTAATGAGAGGTAAATTTCTAACTGAAATTCAACTCTTTGCTAACTACAAAATTTCTCTTGTTAAGTCCTACGCCTTATTCTATTCGAAATAAGTTTTAACTTACATGGACAATTTTCATGATCTTTCTTACCATCCCTGGGAGGATTCTTGTAAAAGTTAAATGTAGAACTCTGTAAGGTTTTCTAATTATTCTTTGACTTCTTGGTTATTTCCTTCATAAAAGCTGTGGGCATAGTGGATATAAAATCATCAGAGAAGAAAGAAAAACTCTGTCCAGGAACGTTGTGTCTTTGTTTAGGTTTCACTTTCATCAGCCCCTGCAGTTTATTGAAAATCCAGCTCTGGGTAGATGGAGGATGAGTTTATATGCCATGTAATTTCTGCTGCTCATGTGTTACTTCAGAGTTCTATTAATGTATAATTTTTTTAACTCAAGAAGGGAGATTTCAATTCTTAAAGGACAAAAGTACTTTGTTTATATTTATAGAATTCAGCACTTACTCATCCAATGTTATGAAGTTTTTCATGAATCCAAGTCTCCTCTTCACAGCTAAGTTTTAGACTTCTTCAGGGCAAGACACATATTTTTATATTGCTTTGTAAATAGGCAGGCTACACCTCAGAATTTTATCAAGTGCTTTTTAAAAGTTACTTACTCTTTTTGTTTATAGGGAAATAAATTTTATTAACATGCTGATTTTGTGCAGCTCCAAACATAATGTCAAGGCACTTGGTCATAGAATTGGAAAGTAGTACCTTTTTTTAAAATTAAGGAATAACTGATAAATAACATTATGATAGTTTCAGTGCACAACATGATTTGATATACATATGTGTATATTGTGAAAAGATCACCACAATAAGTCTAGTTAACATCTATCACCACACAGAGTACATTGTTTTCTTGTGATGAAAACTTTTAAAATCTACTCTCAACAACTTTCAAATATACAATACACTATTATTAACTATAGTCTCTGTGCTGCACATTATAACGTCAGGACTTAGTTATTATATAACTGGAGGTTTCTACCTTTTAATCAACTTCACCCATTTCAACACACCCACCTCTCCACCTTTGGCAATCACCAATATGTTCTCTGTATCTACAAGTTTGGGTGTTGGCTGTTTTTCTTTTCATATTTCCGGGGATTAAAAAAAAACATTATATTCTACATAAAAGTGAGGTCATTATTGTTGATTTACAGTATTTGTTATTCTCTCTCTGACTTTTAGCTCTGATTTTAGCCCAAATAGGCCCTGAAGGTCTCTTATGTTATTGTAAATGGCAGAATTTCACCTTTTTAAAAAAAATTTAATCTGTATTATATTTTTCCATTACCATTGAGTCCCCGTATATTTCCTCCCCTGCCCTTGCAATCACCACAGTGTTGTCCATGTCCATGAATCCTTTTTCCTTTTTGCTCAATCTCTCCATCTCCTAACCTCCCCCACCTGCTACCACCTAGCTGTCATCTGTTCTCCATCTACGAGCCTGTCTCTGTTTTGTTTAATAGTTCAGTTTGTTCATTAGATTCCACATATGAGTGAAATCATGTGGTATTTGCCTTTCTCTGACTGGCTTATTTCACTTAAGATAATGTTCTCCAAGTCCATCCATACTGTTACAAATAGTACAATTTTCTTCTTTTTATGGCTGAGTAGTATTCCATTGTATAAATGTCCAATAGTTGTTTTATCCAATTGTCTGTTGGAGGACACTTGGGCAGCTTCCATATCTTGGCAATTGCAAATAACACTGCAATGAACATAGGGGTGCTTATGTTCTCTCAAATTACTGTTTTGGGTTCCTTCGGATATATTTCCAGAAAAGGCAGATCCATTTTTAGTTTTTTAAGGTATCTCCATACTGCTTTCCACAGTGGCTGCATCAGTCTGCATTCCCACAAAGAGTGTAGAATGCATCCCCTTTCTCTACATCCTTGCCAGCACTTGTTGTTTGTTGATTTATTGGTGATAGCCATTCTGACAAGTGTGAGATGGTATCTTATTGTGCTTTTTATTTGCATTTCTCTGGTGATTAGTGACATTGAGTATCTTTCCATATGTCTATTGACCTTGTATATACTCTTTGGAGAAGTGTCTATTCAGGTCATTTACCCATTGTATAATTGGTTTGTTTGTTTGTTTTTGGTATTGAGTTTATAGTTGAAAAATATTCAATTATACTTTTATATATTCCTTATATACACCCACATACACATTTTCTTTATCCAGTCATCCATCTAAACAATATATGTTGTTTCCATGTCTTTAATATTATAAATAATGCTGCAGTGAACATGAGGTGCAGATATTTTTTTTCAATTAGTGTTTTTTTTCTCTTTTCTCTGAGAAGTAAGGTTATTGGGTCATATGGTAGTTCTATTTTTAATTTTTGGAGGACACTCCATACTGTTTTCCATAGTAGTTGAACAAACCTATATTCAACCAACAATGCACAATGATTCCCTTTTCTCTACATACTCATCAATACTTGCTATTTTTGATAATCCATTCTAACAGGTGTGAGGTGATAGCTCATTATGGTTATTAAATGCTTCTTGAATTAGCTTCTGCACTTCTTTTGAAGACTGTCCTATCCCTTTATGCAAAAGAGGCAGAATTAAACCCATTGAACACATCAAAGTTGAAAACTTGGCGGCCTGGTATCCTTTAGGATCGTGGAGTTATTGCAAAGAAAGCTCTAAGAAACACGTTCTGTGGAATTAGTAAACAAAGATATACCAAATAACAGTAAGCTGATAAATCTAAGTGAGAACAGTGGAGTTTGAACCTGATCAAGAGAATGAGCTTTTTCAATTGGCACTTGGATATCCGGCCTCTATAGCCTGGAGCAGTTCTGTGTTCCAGTTTGGTACTGTGCTTAAAGATGGCATTTGGCATTTGGTGGACCAAAAAATCACTAACAAATGGAGTCTTCCAACTAAAGGTGCCCAAGTACCACAGTTTCTTTACAACTGTGAAGAAAAAAATTGAGGAATAATAATTTCTATGTACATTGAGACTGAAAAAATTTCTTATGACATTCTCCATATAGAATATCATTACTCATGGGCCCTTGGTTTTAAAATAAACATTGGACATGGGGAAATCATTAGCAGAGAGCAAAGCTTCATGAAATATAATATCTCATGTGTGAGTATATGCACATAGCGCCTCTATATAAACACTAACTGTGTGTATATGTAAGATGTAAGGAGTTAGAACTGATATTTAGTTGTGTTTATATAAAACAGATAATTTCATGATTACATTTCTTATTCTGTGTGTCACATACAGTATTTCTTCTCACAGTTGTTGGACAACAAGCTTTGACATTTTGAGAGTCTACAGATGTCATAATTAAACTTAGTAATCAGTCTAGAGGTAAACACATAAATAATGAGTGATCATAAAGGTCAGCAATATGGCATGACATAAACATGGAATCCCAGTGCTTGCTTCTAATATAAAAAAATCCTTCTGTAGTTCAAAGCATGTCATTCTTCGCATATGTTCAAATGAAATATGAAAGAAGAAAAACTTTCTCCAAATGATTAATGTAACATTTCACAAGGACATACGGATATTCTTAGAATTTAATGGGGGAAGGGGAACTTACCTGGAATCAATTATGGGAAATTTGGAAAAATGGAAGTAAAATATTTATTCACACTTCTTGTTATAATTACTTGACATGTGTTATAAGAATTTTTAAAAATCCCAAAGAACAAGATGAGAATAATTTCAGTCCATGGGAATTAATTGTATCCATATAATAGTTTGACAAAAAAAAAAAGACATCCTAGTTTTTTAACGGATTTTGAAGGACAGATTTAAATGTATGTTGAGTAAAGGTTACGCACTGGCATTGTCTCAGCCCCGCCCCAAGCGATGCTGTTTCCCCCCAGGTCTTGTGTTTCTTTAATCCACATATATCCACATATTTCTCTGAGAGGGCATAATATACAGAACTGTTTGTTTACCCATCTATCCACCGAAGAGTTTCTTGAAAGCGGTGTCCTTTATTAAATTACATCTTCACATCCCCCGTTATTTTTGAGATATCAGATACTTCCTCTTTCGTGTACTTATTGGCCAGGACTGAGAGTACGTAGTAAGTAATAGATACGAATTTATAATTTAATGGAACAATACATGAAAAAAATAAATATGTTAGTGGATAAATGTTGCACAGTTATTTACTTATTTTGATTTAAGACTTTACATTTTAATCATTAGAGAATGTAGAAATTGTACATTTCATAGGAATAGATATCTTAAAACATTTTTGTACAATAAAAGATATGTAATTTAGTTCAATACTGAAAATGGAGCTAACAAAAATAATAATATTATCGCCATAATACCTTTTATGTCTTCATGTACAATTAAGGCTTAAATGACAGTTCAGATTAACAGTGAGTGTGTGGCAGTGCTCTTCCCTAAACACAAGTCAGCATGGTGGGTGAAATTAGACAATGATTGGGAATGTACAGAACAATTACTCAGTTTAGGATAAATATCAGTTTTTGAAAGTACAAGCTTTTGCCAAATATCACTTTCTCCCAGTCTACTAAACGATTAGAGATTTTTAGGAATTTAAGAATTTAAGGGGAAAGAGGGGAAAAAATACAAATGTCATTGGGACGCAAGAATACAATTTAATGGTGCTGAGGTCAGCAGAGAGGTCCTGTGGGCCAAATCCATTCACACCCAAAGCTGAAAATGTTTGCTCTCGGGACTTTCACAGAAAAAGTTTTCTGAATGGCAAAAATTAGAGGCCTCTATACTTGTTACTCTGTATACTGACTTTTATCTTTGAAATTAAAATTATAGTTAAAATAACAGTCAAAACTTAATGAATCATTTCTTTTTCTTGGTTCCTATAGGAGAGGTTTGAGGCAACAGATTTAAATTTTTTATAAATGTGGACGTATATCATTTATACAAGTCTCACATGGATGGGATGCTGACTGGTAAACAGTTTTGAATAGTAATTAAAATTAATTTAATGCTAAGCATAGATCTTGTCTTATTCATTTTCCAGGATTTTAGAATATATTTATATATGAATTGGAGAGCAAAAGTATGACTGCAATTATTTGTTTTGGTATACACATTTTTTAAAATTCTAGAGTTCAATGTTTTTCCCTATCCCTACTCCATGCTTTCCTATTTTTAAAGTCAAGTCAAGCCCTGGCTGGTGTAGCTCAGTGGATTGAACATGGGCCTGTGAACCAAAGGTCCTGGTTCGATTCCCAGTCTAGGGCATGTGCCTGGGTTGCAGGCCAGGTCTCCAGTGAGGGGCGGGCTAGAGGCAACCACACATTGATGTTTCTTTCCCCCTCTTTCTCCCTCCCTTCCCTGTTTTCTAAAAATAAATAAACAAAATCTTTTTAAAACTAAATAAAATAAAGTCAAGTCACAATTTGTAATTATTTTTGTTCTTTAGATTATGTTTCTTCACAGCAGCTTGCAATCTTTGATGATAATGCACAGTACTGCTTTTTTCAAACTTGGAATTTTAAACTTAGCAAATATTTAAAATTTATTTGAAGTTTATGTTGCCAGACAATAAGTATTCAATGATGATGCACCTTTATGAGGAAAGATAGGAAAAAGGTCTTATTGCTTCTAATACCTATGTGTAACTCCTTTTATGTTTGTAGACATTTATCAATCCTAAGTAATGAAGGAACAGGAAAGGTTCACATTGCCTCCTACTCTCAAGGTAGATGCAGTCCAGACACATCTGGAAATTTGTGTGTATGTGTGTGTGTGGATTAAATAAAACAGTTATTAGCGGGTTGGTCAAATATTTTTCTGAGATAAATATTACATCAACTACAGAACAGTCTGTCCTGAGCATTTTAGAGGAGCTTTTCAGCTATTTACATGGCCTTATAAACAAATATAATAAAAGTACTGTAACAGTTCACTGACATATCATTGCTTTGTTGCGACTGTGGTTTTCATGCCAAGAACAAATACGAGAAATCTCATTATATCTCTGTAGCACAGCTAATCACAGTGCAATGCGTGTCCGTCAGTTGATCTTTTGCAGGAATTAGGGGGAATTCAAAAGAAAGATTATCGTGTGCAAACAATGAGAGCTTAGATATCTTGCCTACTGGCCTAAGGTCTCCCCATCATTCCTGCAGGGTTTACTTTCTGTATGAGGAGTTAATTAAGGTGAAACATGAGGTAATTAGGGCTAATCCTCCTGGCCTCCTGCTGGCCTGTTGCCTCCTAGGCCATAGCCTAACCCAAACTATTTTCACAATTTAAGAAAGAAAAGTAGATTTTTGTAAAATTGATGCTCACTCCATTTTTAGATAAGATTTCTAATTTTTAAGGCTATTAGTATTAATTTTTAAGTAAGGCCTTTGCTTGGAAAAAGTATAAAAACGATCGTACTTTTCTTAAATTTTTATTTAAAGTGAAAAAAAAAAGACTATTATATATACTTAGTCACTGACATGATTATAAAGTTACATTGTTCAGTTTACAAGTTACTAACAGATGAAATGAAATGTGTACTAGTTTAAATCCTTAGTCTGGATTATGCCCGAAAGTATGACCTTCCTCCTGAAAATATATTCCACATAAAGATTTGTCAATGAATTATTAATTTATAAATGTATGAAAATATTTGAGTAGGGGAGGGGGAGGAATGGGAAATAAAAAAGCAAAAATCTTCTCTGAACTGCATCCAGGTGTTTTATCCTTTATTAGTATGCAATAAATAAATCTGCTAGGTAGTAACCTATATACTCCTTAGAATAAATATATCTCTGTGTATTTTAGTATGAGTTCCATAATAAGTTTTTTGTGTATGTGTGCATTGTTTTTATTTTTACTTTTTCAATAAGGAAAGAATAAAAAGATTTAACACCCTTGTTAAACTTCCCTGAGTTGAAAGTATGAAGCACTTTATAGATACCCTAGCTTTCTAATGTACCAACATAACAGAATCTGTACACTTGCCAAAAGGCATTTTACTAGGATGTTAAGAGTTTAGAATTGACAGACCCCCTATATTAATTAAACAGCATATTGTTAATAAGCTGTCATGACGTTTATAAAGGAGACCACTTATAGAAGGAGTAAAATCTCTGTCATATTTTGTTACATCCTACCAGGTACCAGGCTAAAAAAACCACTAAATAAAATCTATTGTAAATTTGTGTTTGTTTTCCTAATTGCTATCAGAGATTAAACATCTATTTTGACTATACTCATATATTCTTTTCTATATTTTTATATGTACTTTAGAATTGTTTGGACTAGCATCTTGAAAATATATATATATATTAATGTCCTTTACTAAGATTAAAATCATTTCTGTGGAGTAAATCAGTAAAGAATACATAACAGCTCTACAGCAACAAGATGCTAATTCATATCTTCTGTTTGAGACTCTGGGGTAGTTAATATTTATGTTGCTAGGTATGTGGCTAAATCATAAACTCTTATTTGTAGTCAGTTTTGAAACCTACGAATGTCAGAATCTTACTCTTTTTTTTAATGAGAGAAAAAGCATCATTTGTATTCTACAGTCTTTAAGACTACCCAAAACTCATATGAAGATTGTGTTTGTTTATTGAATTTGGTGTCAGTCCTTCAAAGTGGAAGTGAGGTCTTTTCTTCTGCAAAATTGCAAAGAGAGCATTTGTACCATGGCATTTAAGAATATATCAGATGAGATTTTCTATTGATCCCAGTGGTGGGGATGAGTGCCCTGAGAGAATAAATGAGCCGCCTTTATGAGGCTCCTTGTCATCAAGGATTTAGCTGTTTCATTTGCAGATTCCTGTAAATGTTCACCAGATTCATGGCCAGTAATTTTCACTGGAGAAAGACTGGACCATGGGTAAGCAAATGACTCTTTGTCATTAATGGTTTCAAATAGCATTAAAAATGTTCTGGCAGCTCAGTTGATTCTGATGAAGCTATAGAGCCCAACTGCAATATGTCTGTAGCTAATATTTCCAATTATTAGGCCAAAGAAAGGACATGCATGCACATATTCAGATCACATAGTTTTCTGGTATAAAAATTTAAATTGAAATCTACAGATGTATAATTCTAGAGGATAGGACACACAAAAAATACATGCAAACTGAAATGATTCCTTATGTAATTACATTTATATCTGTTAATTTTCACTTCCTTAATTGGGTTATCTTCTAAGTGATCAGTAAATTTCATGCAGTAACTAATTTGCATGCTCTGTTCGAAACGGTAGCTGCCTGATGACTTTAAGTATAAGCACCTGCTAGTATACCAAAATGGGTTTCAAATTAACAGTGAAGTAAGGAATCTTCAAAAATTCTTGAGATATGGCAGATAAATGGATTAATATATCTGTTGGTGGAATATGTTCCTGCATATGAAGTATTTTAGTATATGTGTTAATATTTAAATTACCTACACTTAAGGTTTCCATTTCCAAAATTATTATTATCTGTCTTAAATTTCCATGTCCAACTGTGTTAGAAAAATCCATACTTCATTTTCTTGGCCTGTATTGGTTCTGGTATGGGCTGACTCACAAAGATGAGTGTACTACAATATAGTAAAATGTTCAGCAATTTGTAGTTTCTTGTGTACATAAGCAGAAATAAAAGTAGTACCACTTTCAGGGTTGTTTTACATCCTGTTGCCTACTTATCCCTGTCTCCCCAGGAGAGAATACCCTCAGGCTTTTTCATGCTTGTCCAAAGTCCCTCCAGAGGCCCTCTCAAACATTTCTGGTGTGGGTGCAACTTAATAAAACCTTTACTGAACACAATTTAACAACATGAATCAAAATTATAAAATGACTGTAGTCTTAAACCCAGCAATTCGACTTGTGTAAATGGATATTTCAGATCAATGCGTGTGTGTGTGTGTGTGTGTGTGCGCAAATAGGATTACTATATATGTTGAAATAAATACATTATAGCCTTGTTTTAAACAGCAAATGATAGGCATCAACTTAAATTGGATCAAGTAAATAGGAGACTTGCTAAATAAGCTTTGACATATCTTATTATGAGCCATAAAAAAGCTAAGTCTTCTGTGTTTCCAAGGCTTCCAAGATAATTTATTAAGCAAGAAAACAAAATGTGCTGAACTGCATTTTGCCACTTTAAACTATTGTTTAAAATGGGAAAATGAACATGTAGATTTATATACATGTGTGTCTGTGCATGTTAGCTCACATCTGCATAAACTATATCTAGAAGAACACACAAGAAATTAACATCACTGAGTGTGAGGGCAACCTGGCTGTGACATCTGTCACCCCATTGATCACCAGGGTTGATTCAGCTGATCTGACTGGCTAGGTGGGTGCCCTCTTTGTCCCTCCATGATCCATTGTGTTCCTCACCAATCCCTGTGTGTCCCTCACCAATACATGCATGTCTCTCTTGAAGCAGCATGCTTTGTTGAAGGGGATTACGTTCTCTGCTAGAGGAGAGGACTATTCTTTGGTCAAGGGTATAGAAGTAGCTGTGCTCCCCTGCTAGAGCCTCCAAACAATCTCTCAGGTTCCATTTGTAGGAGAACATAGGGTACTCAAGCTTTTCAGACTCCTTTGAGACAGCATGGATGGATCTGGAGAGCATTATGCTAAGTGAAATAATCCAGGCGGTGAAAGACAAATACCATATGATCTCACCTATAAGTGGAACCTAATCAACAAAACAAACAAGCAAGCAAAATGAAACCAGAGACATTGAAATAAAGAGCAAACTGACAGTAACCAGAGGGAAGGGGATAATGCAGGGAAAAAGGGAAGAGTCATCAAGGAACAAGTATAAAGGGGTGGGGGTAGGATCAAAGGTGGGAGGTGGGATGGGTGGGGTGGGGATGCGTGGTGGTGGGGGAATGGAGACAAGTACTTCAACAACAATTAAAAAAAAAAGACTCCAGACACATCCAAATGAGGCACTATATGTGGCTGTCTGCCTTTATTTGAAAGAAGAAAAAGGATGGATGGATGGATGGAAGGAAGGAAGGAAGGAAGGGAGGTAGGGAGGGAGGAAGGAGGGAAGGAGAAAGAGGGAGGGAGGAAAGGAAAGAAGGAATAAAGGAAGGAAGAAAAAAGAAAGAGACTGAAAGACAAGGCTAGGAATAAGACATTCTAAAAACATGTTTTATAAAGAAGATGTGGTACGTAAATACAATCGAGTAATACTGAGCTATATGAAAAGAGGAAATACTGCTGCTTTGCAACAAAATGCGTGGGCCTTGAGAATATCATGCTAAGCAAAATTAGTCAGAAAAAGTTAAGAACCATATGATTTCACTCCATATGTAGGATATAAAACTTAAAGGAGCAAAAAAACAAACAAGAACACCAAACAAACGAAACTCAGAGACACAGATAACAGTATGGTGGTTTGCCAGAGGGAAGGGGGGCATGTGGGGTAGCAAAGGGAAAAGGGGTCAACTATGTGGTGATGGAAGATGATCTGACTTTGGGTGGTGGGCGCACAGTGCAATATACAGATCATGTGCCTTAGAAATGTACTCCTGAAACCAATGTAATTTTATTAACCAATGTCACCCCAATAAATTTAATAAAAAATATAAAATGTGTTTCCTTCACAACTTGATATATTAAGTTTCAATGTTTAAATTATGTTTTCCTCCTCTCCACTTCAGTGATGTCAGTTTTGATTGGCTATGGGAAAAACAACCTAAATTTATATTAATAGGTGGTTACTACATACCTCCCAGGGATGTTTCTGATTTTAAAGAGGAGACTCATTAAGTTGGTAACTTCCATGCAGTTCTAAAAGAACTTAGCAAGCAATATGTACATGATCATTTGATTAAAGTGAGCCCAGCAAGCCAAGGACAGGTGTAGGTGCTTTAATCTACATCCCCAACAAAAGGAAGTGGCCACAGCAGTCACAGCAAGCTCCCACATGGAGACTGATGCTCAGGGAGCTCCCTGGGAACTACATGCTGGAAAAATGAAAAGACAATACCAGGTACAGAAGGGACAGAGAAGCTGAGCTTTAAGCCAGAGTAGGTTCTTAAACTGTGGTTATGATACAAGTTATAAAGACAATACATGACATTTGCTTTGCTGGGATGACTGTCAGAAATAAAGACTCTGGATCCCCCTATCCCCTCAACATCCACTGAATCAGGCTTTGTAGAGGAGAACCTGAGTTTGAGCACTGCTTTTCCGTGACAAAATCTCCTGGTCTACTGCTCTCCTGATTCCTGTTAACTGGTAACAGTGCGTCCTCAAACCAGAAATGTTTGTTCCTGGAACACCCAGGCCCTGGGCAGTCTTTCAGCAGCCAAGCCCAGGATTGTCCATTCAAGGACAGAAAGTCTTTAAAAGAATTTAAAAGCCCCATCCTGCCCCAGGAAAGCTTTTATAATCCATTTCCTGGGGGCTCTCCTCACTCAGGGTCCTAGCTCCCTACTCCTGTTTTATATTTAGCTAACATCTGCCCTGGGGCACTGGGCTAGTAAAGCGTGTTCTTTTCCCACCCTAGCTAAAGCCTTTTGACTTTCGGGATGAGTCAGTACATGGGATTTTCTAAACTCAATTCATTTATTAAAAAAAAAAACTATACAGGATGACTTTGAGCTCAGCACTTTTCTGGACACTGGGAATTCGGAAGAGAACAAAGAGACAAAAATATCCAATGGACCTTCCTTTCTAGAAGTGGATATAGACCATAAACAACCAGATAAAGAAAACATATCCTTTAGGTGGTCAAGTTGCATAAAAAGAGAAAAAGAAAAAAAAGGGAAAAAGCAAGTGTGTTGTAAGGTGTTGGTGAGCAGCTGGGAGGGGTGCAGTTTTAGGTAAAGTAGCCACTTCACAGAGAAGGTGAATTTTTAGTGAAGCCTTAAGAGAAGTTAAAAACAAAACAACAAAACCAAAACTAGCTTCGTGAGACTGAGGGGTAGGGACAGAAAGTAAATTGTTTTAGGAAGAGGAAAGAGCTAGTACAAAGGTCCCAATTTAGGAAGCACAGGGAGGTTACTCTGAGCAGAGCAGCAGGAGCAAGGATAAGGTAGGCTATGAAGGATGCGTTGACTGTTAGTGGTGAGCAAAGGCCGAGTCCTGTGTTCCCTTTGGGGACTTTAGCTTGTATGCTAAGTGAGACCCTTATAAGGTTTTCAAAGGAAGAAGAAACAGGATCTGTCTTACAATTTGAAAAAGGATCACTTTTGCATTTAGTTGAGAATTTTCCCAATGGGGACAAAAACTGATTCAGGGGGTCGTTAACCAGTGGGAAGAAGTGGAAGTGGTACAAAGCGATTAAAATCTTTAATATTTTGGAACTAAAACCATCAAATTTAGATCACTCTATGTGATGTGATGAGAAAAGGACAAAAGTCAAGGATGAATAAACTTTTATTGACCTAAGTGGAAGAATGGAATTATCATTCATTGAGATGGAAAGACTGTGGGAGGTGATGAATTCATGGGCAAGTCATGTTTCACATGTCTATTTAAGGATCTAAAAATGGAGATTTCAAGTATATAGTCAGTTGCCTCTCATGCCCCCAACCAAGAACCCATCCTGCAACCCAGTCAGGTCCCCTGACCAGGAGTCCAACTAGCAGCCTTTCAGTTTGCAGGAGGACGCCCAACCCACTGAGCCACATCAGTCAGGGAAAAATAGCTGTACTCTTAAAACAACTTCATTTTCTGTATAAACAAGTAGATTTGAAATTATGTCAAGTCAATATGCAACAAATTGGCCAAGGAGAAGACTGAGAAACACTTAGATAATAGGCAGAAAATTGAATGTATATGTCATCCTAATATACCCTAATAAAGGTGGAGAAAATGTTCAGCTGTGTCAGAGGCTACTGAAGGGTCAAGGAAGAACAACAAGAACAATTGGACACAGCAACCATGGTGGTCATTGGTAATCATTGTAAGAGCATTCTGCTGGGATAGTAGCCTCTAGGGAAGAGAGTCTTTTTGCAGTTTAAGAGAGAATGGGAGAAAAGAAATTAGACACTGCAAGCCAGGGGTTTACTCCCAGAGTGCTGCAGTTCAGAGAAGAGGGAAATGGAGAGTATCTGGAGAAGAAAGTAGAAGCAATAAAGGTTTGATTTTGTTTGTTTTTAAAATAGGATTTAAAAATTATGCCTGCATGCTTATGGGAATCATCTTGTAAAGAAGGGAAATTTGATAATACACAAAAGAGGGGAAATTGCTAAAGCAACATCCTTGAATAGGCAAAAAGAGATAGGAGACAAGCACAAGAGAGGTTGCTCTAGTCTAGACACACAGTTCACGCATTGTCACAAGAGAAGGTAAATAATGGGCCCAGATACAGTCACATGGGTAAAGGAGATAGATAAGCATATATATTTGATTCTCGTGAGTGTTGTTCATGATGTGAGACCATTTTTTCACATTAATGTTTAGGGGAAAAAGGGAACACTGGCTTACATAGTTTTGCAAAGGAATGGTGCATTGTTTTGAAAGAGAACGAATGTCCATACAGTGCTGAGATTTCAGGTAATCTTTTACATATGGCTCCTTTTATGATCAATTTGTACAAATAGAAAATTCCTTTCCCAGTTTGGTTTAATTAAACAGTGATTACTAAGACCCGACCCCTGTCTTCAGAGGGAGCTGCCTATCTGATAGGACAAGCCTCGGAGTATGGTGACAATATTTCCTAAATAAAAATCAGGACTGGTCACCCCACCCATGGGCTGACAACAGGAGAAAATATTTAACATGAGGGCCATCCAGGAATATCCAAGGCATATGTTAGCTATTATTGTAATTAGTATCAGATGTTTATAACTGCTGAACCAGAGGGGGCTGGTAAGGAAAGAAACAAAAACAAAAACAAACAAACAAGAAAACACCATTACAGAAAAACGAGAGTGGAATTCTCAGCTTTGCCCAGGAAGTGTAAGGGTTTTGAAAATTACTGAAACAAAAAAAGAGGCAGGAGTTAAGCCCAGACAAGGAGATTAGAGTCATAATGAATGAACCTTATTCAGAGGAGTGTGGATATTATACTATAAACATCACCCATGACATAATCACGTCTGTAATACAGAAAGCTAAAGCTAGTAGCTCTGTGGAGCAGAGACTGGCCGAGATCGGAGGTCACAAACCAGTAAGTGTCCTCTGCAGCATTTAAAGTAAAATATAAGAAAGTGATGGAGGAAATGGCAATAAAGACAGAGAAGAGGAGGTAAAATCTAATACTTTTTCTCAGGGGGAAAAAAAACCAGAACTTTGAGACTTACTTAGAAAGTAAGAAAACATGTAACAATGATTATGAGGTTCTGTTTGGGATACAAATTACAAATTGATGTCATTTATCAAGATAGAAAATACCTACAATGAGCAGTTTCAGTCAGGAGGTGAGAAAATATAATAAGTTCACTATGTGCAGGATGAGTGTTAGATCATTTCAAGCAGCTGGAAAGCCTGGGATTTGTTTCTATGACATCTTTTCATTTAGTAGATATTGGATTTATCAACGCTGAAGGACAAATTCATTACATACTAAGCAAAATCAAGGATTCACGATATTTTTAGTGCAGGCTAACCACATTTGCTTGATTAAAGTATTTTTCTAAGTTATACAATTTGTCCAGAAATATTTTAATTTATCCTTATTATATATTCATGTTTAATCAATCCATTGATTTAAAAAGCTGGTGTGATGGTTAGAAAGGAAGTGAGAAAGTAATATACCATAAAGAAAAGAAATAATATACTTAAAGATAACATTTTTCTTCATAGATGATATGTGCAGTGGAAAATGCTTTGGGGCATAGTTTTAAGATTTCCAAGAACTTCAATAAAACGTACATAATAAATTCATCAAGCTCACTACTGCATTCTCCAAGTCATTAATTATCCACCAATACCATTTAATGACAGAATAGAATGCTTATCTGCCCAATCCACAAAGACCACTTTGATTCTTTCTGGTCCCTGGATTTGATGTGTTGAAAAACTTCAAAAATTGGTGCATTCTTTCTAATTAAAGAATGCCATGATGTTTTTCTTTCTGTTCTTTAATTATACTACTATAATTTTCTCATATTCATAAAATAATAACAAGAGCAGGTACATTATAATTTAAATTTATTATTATTAATTTTTATTGTGAGGTAATAATACTCAATGCAATCCTTTCCCCCCCCGGAAACGTAAAGCTAAATTTAATGTGTAGTCATGGTAAATACATTAATTGCCTTTACCGTCAATACATTAAAATGTTATTCAGTTTATATTCTCTTATAATTCTTTTATTTATAAGAGACTATTTTATTTTATTTTAATATTTTGGTTAAATAAATTTCATTATTTGCTTAAAGTGTTTTTTGGGGGAGCAGCAGAAAAGATAAAAGAAAGAATGAATGGATTTACAAATTGAACTAACAAACAATCCCTGTTGCTACCTATATATTTTTAATCCTACCTTGAACAATATTAGTAGCCCACAGAAACTAACACCTTTATCTGATTATCTCTCTTGTAGAGAGGCACACAGAAAAGTCACAGCAGCCTTTTTGGCACCTCTATTGTTTCTGAAGCAATGTCACCTTGGTCTAGCATGGAACGGGTATAGTACTTGAGAGTTTTGTTGGTGCTTTTTGAATCAGCTCCTCACTTTTTGGATTATATTCTTAGCATGGCTCCATAACTTTATGACTTACTGGGTATGTCCACATCCAAAGCAAGTATACGTTTTTATTGGAGATATAAATAGTAACCTGTTTAATTATAAGATATCTTTTAAATTGTGGCTCAATATACCAATAGATATAAATTCTGCTAAAATTTACAATTTATTCTATTATTTTTATGTATACTTCTCTTTTTTTGTTTTTCTTGGAGATTTACAATTCCACATATTGTTTGACCCCAAATTTCTTAGAGTGCCATGAAGAAGTATTATGATTTATAGTCATATGACTGACACTTCTATACAAATTAACATCTTACTAAGAGTTACAAAAATTAGAAGGAAAAGGCCCAAAGTGCCTTTTACAAGAGCTAATAAAATGATGGAGAGAGACATTTAAACGATACCACAAAATAGAATATACTACTTTACATTGGAGAATTTAAAAAAATATTATAAAGCTTTGAGAACACCAAGAAAAAAAATGCTAAAGGCATCAGGAAGGCTTCTGAAAGGTGGTTTATCACATATGTCATGAAGGATGAAAGAAGGGATGTTTATGTGTGAAGAAAAGAGGGTAGGAAAAAGGAATAACGGTGTACTTGTTTCCGAATGCAGCCATAACAAATTAGCATAAACTGGTGGCTTAAAACAGAAATTTATTTCCTTTCAGTTCAGAAGGTTAGAAGTCCAAAATCAAGATTTGATTCCTTCTGGAGTCTCTAAAGGAGAAATTGATCCATGCCTACTCTTGAAAAATAACAATTTCTCACAAAATTATTGTTTTTTTATTTATTTCTGAAAGAGAAAGAGGCAGGAACTATAAATGTCTTCTACTGCAACATGAACTCATATGTATGTTTTCACTAATGTCCTACCATAGAAAAGCCTTAAATCATACTTTGTCAGCCTACAGAGCTATATTGACCTAACAGAATAATAATAAATATAATTAACAATAGCTATCATGTATCAAACTCATGTGTTTTACATATATTATTTCATTCAATCCTCACCTTAATGGTAGTACTAGCATGCTCTTCTTAGTAGATAAAACAAACCGAGACATGGAAAGGTTAATTGATAATATCTGCAAACATGTACGTGTGATAAGCAGGATAATAAAATTGAACATGACAACATGTATTACTATGAAAATTGAAAAAAGAAACAACTAATGCATGGGTATTAGTATAGTAATGGTAGTGTGGTACGTGACAGAGGAAACAGAACTCTGTGTATTGTTAGCAACTGAATTTTTTGAACTTTTTGCTTCTTCTACAAGTCCCATTACACAATATAAAATGGTATGTGGCCATTTACTACTATGACAATAAAAGTAAAAGCTGTGGTACACATCTGTTTGAAATCCTACTGTTTATAATAGCTTTATTTTGTAGCATTAAATATGAAATGCTATTATAAGTAAATGGATATATGTTAAAAATGAGATAAAAATCAGGTATCCCTCTAAAATAACTTGATTTCTATTCTAGGACTAAAGTGTTTGAGTTCCCTTATTAGGCTGACATTTCTCAAGTCTGATCTTCAGATCACTGTGCCCCAGGCCCCACCTCCTGAATCTCAGTCTCAGGGACCAGGCTGAGGCAACCTTCCTTTTAAACAAATATCCAGGAGAATTATTTGATACTAAACATCTAAGAACCATTGATTTAAGTTAAATATGGGTATCACAATATCACCCCCCCAAAACCCAGCTATTTTCTTAATTTTAATTTACCCTTTTATTAAAAGACATCATTAGTAAGATGGAGGATCAAACCACAAAATGAAAAATTAACCTCAGTCTGCAGTGGCTTCATAAATTGACAGTTTAAAGGATTTGCATTAAGTAAATATTCAAGATAAATATTTTATAGCTTATTTTATGTTAACTGAGTCCATGTATTTGAAATGCCATTATTTTAAAATGCTTTTTAATAAGCCCAAATATGTTCATGTAACATGGTATTATCATATTTCTTTCGAAATTAAATTAATGAGTAGATTTTGGTCTGTTTCTTGATATTCAGAAAGAAGCCTTCACATTATGGGGGACTGGATCTTCCAACAGGGCCAAATTTCTTGGGCACGCGTCCTTCTGGGAGTGTCTGCTCTCCTTACCTCCCATTTAGCAGCAGTACAGCTGGGAAACGTCCAACAGAATGAAAGCCACCTGCTCCTCTAATGATTTCAGCCAAACAGGCGGATTGAAGCTTTACCAAATGTGTTGTCTGTCACTCCAATTCCATTTTAAAAGGAAATTAAACTGGTCAGATATTCATATAGAAAATATGTGCCATTAGTTAACTCCTGTTGTGCTTGAGGTTCCTTTCAAGCTATCAGATTCTACTGCTCTGGAGATGCCCTGGTAAGGTGAAGGGCGGGGAGAGTTTGCAGAGATAAGTTTGGGAAATGAAGAATTCTTGAAGATTTCCCTTGGTACATGCCACATTGCTGTACTGTAGGGCTACATTATTGCCTTGGGCTACTCTAAGTAGGTTTAGGTACATATTTTTCCCATTGACCATTTACCTTTAATATGCGATTATGTGTGTCTCCAGTCCTACAAACCTAATGTTAAACTCCTGTTAGAATTTCCAACTCACCCCTTTTATCACCTCAGTCTCTATAATTCTTTAAAATAGTCTATAAGAGAAAACAATATGGTAATAGAAGGAAAAAAAATTTCTGGCTTTCTAATCACCTACAAGTGAGCCTCCAGCGTAATACGCCCTGTAGGCATGTTGTTTTCCCCCAGAGCCTTAGTTCTGTAAAGAGTAGTTATTTTGGGGATTAGAGATGTCTGGAAACATTATAGGACATTTATTTTTATATAAGCATTTAATATTATCTTCTTCAAACATTTTTATGTTATTTCTATATACATGTGGTTCATATAATTATCCATCTTATCGATATATACATTATGACAAACACCCAAATACAGTTTCATTTTAAGTTTCACCTCAGTTTGACCGTGTATAGCACCTTTTATTTTCTGTCACGATTTTCAGCATTATGCTAGATTATTTGACAGGACGATATAGCGTCAGTATGAATTTATATGTAAGAACATTTTAATAATGATAGGGGATTAATGCTCTGTAAGGGATTAGTTCATATAATATCATAAGAATAAGTGGGGGGAAAGCCCACAAAATTTTCCTGAGTAGTTTCAAGAAAATTTTCTCTGCATGCACCTTTTAATTGGAACTCAAGTTTTAATAATCAAAGTGACAGAACGAGACTAGACTTTGGGTGGTGAGAACACAATAGAGTATACAGATGTCATATTATGAAATTTTACACCTGAAATTTATATAATGTCATTAACCATTGTCACCCCAATAAATTTAATAATAAAAATTCAGTAATCAAAAAAGCATTGAACTAGTGAGCACTTTCAGTGAGTATATTACTGTTAAAAACTACATAGAAATGAAGTAAAGATAAAACAGGAAAATGACAAGTAGAAACAAAAATGAATGCAGATCAGTTGTATTTAATAGTAATCTCTTAGTTGTGTTATTTTTAGTAGCTTAAATAAAAATGTATTTTAATGAGCAGATAAAGTATATACACTTTAAATAATTTTAATAAAAATATTTGTTAAAATATTATCTTCCTTTATACATTAATAATGATACAGACTCCTTTAATTTGGAGTTCATCAAAACTAATTTGAATGAATTAGAAATAATTTCATGAAAAATGAGATTCACATGCTGATTTTTATTCTTTCATTTAATGGGCACTTTGCTTTTTCTCTTCTGGCAATTTTAAATGCTGAGGCAGCACCATGGAAAATGCCAACTTCAGCTCACTAGGTGCAGAAGTCAAGAAAAGCCGTCTACCTAATTGCAGCGTCTGTCTTCACTGCACAGTAGCTTACGTGGTGTCATGGTACTGATAGGGGCTTGGTGGGCTCTTGTATTTGACATTTTACACCTTTCACTTTCCTATTGTATATGCCCACTATATCTTTCGGTGTCATGACAGTCTTGCCCAGAAATAGACATGAAAACTACAAAAGCGTTTATAGATCATAGGTACATTTGTGCCCTACAAGGTGATTTTGTTGGCCATGGTTATCTTTCCATCTCAAACAGTTTCTGGCATAATTTGTTACATATGGTGTGCATTCAGCACACATTTAAAAAAAATCTTTGCTCTGTCCTCCTAAGATAGAAGTATGACTCTGGAATCAATCTGTTCCCAAACTGCTGTGTCAAAAATTACAGTCAGCTCAATGATATTGAATCACAGGATTACTTAAATAGAACTGCACTTCAAGCATGGATTTAAAAATGATTATCTTAATATTTTCCTGAACACATAGCTAAAATATTTCTTTACATTTATCTGACCTCCTCTCATTGAGTTACCCCATCTGTATTGCTGAAGCATACAGCATACTTGGCCACTCACAATGATTTGCACCTCTTTTTCATGGATGTGTCAGCCTATGATTATGTAATTATATGACTTTTTATAAAAGTGTAGAAAGCTTAGGAAATAATGTGCCCTCATTTTGTGAATACTCAAGTACCCTTTAAATAAAACACTTTGTTCACTTTTTGAGGTAGGATACACCACTGGAAAGCAATCATTGGGTCTTTTATATAAATTATTATTTTTCATTATTTTCCAATTCCCAGTTGTACCATATGTAGTATAATTACATTCTCTGTGGCCTTCAGAATTGTACAATTTAGAAATTAGGTGATTAAAAAAACAGAATTCTAGCCCTGGCTGGCGTAGCTCAGTGGATTGAGTGCAGGCTGGGAACCAAAGTGTCCCAGGTTCGATTCCCAGCCAGGGTACATTCCTGGGTTTCAGGCCAGAACCCCCAACAACCGCACATTGATGTTTCTCTCTCTCTCTCTCTCTCTCTCTCTCTCTCTCTCTCTCTCTCTCCCCCTCCCTTCCCTCTCTAAAATTAAATAAATAAAATCTTTAAAAAAAAAAAACAGAATTCTGGGGATTAGATGCAATATAATACTATGAAAATATAAATGTTTTCTATTATTTATTAGGCAAAAACATCAAAATGTATGGTAATTCAGAAATGAGAACCTAATACTTTTAACCAATTCATGAAGCAAGATTTCTTTAACCTTACTATTTAATCTCTGCAATGCTATTCAGATAAATTTCTGTTAAACTCTAAATGAGTTAGCATGCCATTAACTGCATATTTATTGAGTATCTACTATGTCGAATTCAGTGACATTCTTATATAAGAAATGGATCTTTCAGGCCCCAATCTTTCAGAGTAATAGCAGAATCAAAGCATAAATTGAGATATACAGAACAACAAATACTATTAGTAAAAATTTAAGTAATTGTTAAAGTTAGACCAGGTTGAAATATATGAAATTGTCCATTTTAAACTGTTATTGACCTACTATAACTAGAAACATAATTTTACTCAGTCTTCTGCTCCTCCCCAAGTCTGTACCTCAGCCTTTGTTCATTCTGTCTCCTGGAAGATCCTTCCCCACTTTGTCTGAAAGGAGTATCTGTTTTATCTGTAGAATCTCAGCTAGAGTAATGCTCTGAGTATCTTTCCTAATATTCACAGAGTGAGTTAGACACTGGACTATTAATTATACACCTTTTAAATTTAAAACACTTCGATGTGTGGATATAGTGTGAATCCTATAGTTCGTGATTTTATATACCCTTCCCCCACTTTTTTGCTTCCTGAAATGTAATTGCTCCAGAGTAGTATTATGACGTATTTGAGTCCTTGAGGATTAATGTCATACCATATTTGTGTCTATAGAGATAATTGACATAATGGGCATCTAACAAGAGTTAAGCAAATAATGAATGAATATATACATAATGTGTTAATAGTTCAGTAACAATGTATGTTGAACTGGAAGAGATCTTGCAGAGATCTTTTCTACTTTGCCTCTCATTTTACAGGTGAGAAAACTGAGGCTCAGAAAACTAGCTTGTCTTTGTCCTGTAAGAGTTGAGATAAAACTGGATAGTAAAAGCAAAATATTGTCTGTCATCTAAAATTTGGTGGGTATATTTATTTGCCTGAATATCTGTGCCCACTAATCTCCTAACTTATTCTGTGCCAACTTGATTTCCCATCAGATATCAGTATCTCCAGTACTTGGGAGATAACTGTCACAGTTATTCAAGCAAAAAGATATAGTAGTCTCGCCCTGTCCTCGAGGGATACATGCAAAGACTCCCTCCCAGTGGATGTCTGAAACTGTGGATGTTTCTGAGTCCTATATACACTATATATATTTTTGTATATACATACTTATGATAAAGTTTAATTTATAAATTAGGCCTAGCAAGAGCTTAACAATAAAAACTAGTAATAAAATAGGACAATTATAGCAATAAACTGTAATTCAAGTTATATGAATGTAGCCCCTGTCTCTCTCTCTCTCTCTTTCTCTCTCTCCTCTCTCTTTCTCATAACCAATTCGATAGCCAGATGACAAGGAACATAAACAGTACACACTGGACTAGGAGATGATTCACGTCTGAGGTAAGATGGAGCAGGAATGTGCAAAAATTTATCCTGTTATTCTGAAGGGTAAGCAGTTTAAAATTCATAAATTGTCTATTTCTGGAATTTTTATTTAATATTTTTGGACCATGTCAAATGTGGATAACTGAAACCATAAAAAGCAAAACCACAGATAAGGGGAGACTAGTATAGTAAATCTGAGATAACTCTGGGCAGGATGATCAGTGAAGATTTTGTAGAACTGGGATTAGATTGAATCTTGAATGATGGGAAGAATTTAGACAGGCAAGAAAGTGGGAGAATGTGTGTAGAATGGTATGAGCAGAACATTGAGGAAGGAAAATCTAAAATGTTTGTCGAAGAGTGAGCAGAGAATGTTAAATTAATCAATGGTTGTTCTCAAGTCCTTAGAAAGTATATGGTTTTAGCCATGAGATGTGTACTTGCTGGCTTTCTGATTGTGATTTGATTGTATATAATATATAGTTAACATAAATTATTACATATAATATATTATAATATACAATTCCAGAAACTGTTCCATCTAGGTTGAAAAATAAATGCCAATTTATAAAAGTATTCTACATTAAAAATTAGTACAGGATTGAAAATTAATTATATTCTCAGACTTTAAAATTTGGTTTACACATAAATGTATTCCTACTTTGCTGAAACAACTGGCCTTCCATGCTTGTTAATATAAAGGGTTTTTTTCCTTCTTTTTATTGTTTTCATCCCTATTGTATTATTTCCATCAAATTTAGAAAATACTAAGGAGGTTTGGAGAGCTCAGTCCTCCTGTATATTTCTTAGAGATAAATATGAACACTGTGCAAGTATGTGTGTTTGTGTGCATGAGGTCATAAGGAAAGTGTTTAGGGGCAGCTGGTAGAAAGAAACACTTCCCTAACAATAGAGTTTCTAGTTTGTGAGCTCTTCCCATGTACTCACTTGTGTGCATAGCATGACATCCACAGCTTAAAGAAGGTTTTCTTCCTGTGTCTGGCCTTGGCTCTAACATTCTTCTAAGTCACCAACAGGTAGCCTCTCCAAATTAATGTGAATTGGGACAAAATAAATATTTATCAACTGGGTTAAGAATAGTATGTTTTAAAATTATATATATGTCTGCTAAACACATACTCTTGGCTAATATTTGAGTTAAGCTGGTAAATATTTTCTCTAATGAATCATGGTTAATTCCCTTAACCATTTATTGAGTGCCCACCATGTACAGAGTAGCAAGCTAGCTGTCAGGGGCATGATGGCAAAAAAGAAGGCACGTCCTCACCCTTTAGCGGTGTTTGAGTTAGTAGGGAGAGAGAGATACACAGCTATATAATAAGTGAGTCCACACAATACAAATTGTTGAAAGTATTTTAGGGAACTAAACAGATGATATAGTAAAGCATAGTTTGTGAAGGTGTCCTATTTTGGAGAAGGTGGCTAGAGATGTTGTGTCTACACAGGTGACATATAAATGGAGACCTGAGGTGAAAGATGGAGCCACCCACACAAATAACAGTGAGAAAATGCTAGGCAAGGAGGTAGAACTGTATATGCCGTGGTCCTGGGCGAGAACTTTGTAGGCTGAAAGAACCTGCAGTAGACCAATGAGAGGAACTCAGAATGAGTGAGGGATGAAGGAAGAAACTGACATAAGGAAGATCAGGTAAAGATGCGCTGGTCAGAAGGAGCTAGATCACATAGACATTTGCCGACCTTGCTAAGGATTCAAATGCTTTTTCTTTTAGTGTGATAAAAAATTAAATATAAATAAATAAAAATTTGGAAGAGTTTTATCTGGGGGGAATGCATGAACAGGTTCATATTTTTCAAAGTAGTCTATGATTATCATATTGAGGATGGATTGGAGGGAAGACAAAAGAAATAGGAATGTTGATTAAGAAGACACTTAGTAGTCTAGACCAGAAATAATGGTGCGTTG
Organism: Phyllostomus discolor; assembly: GCF_004126475.2. Classification (NCBI taxonomy): domain Eukaryota; kingdom Metazoa; phylum Chordata; class Mammalia; order Chiroptera; family Phyllostomidae; genus Phyllostomus; species Phyllostomus discolor. The sequence continues at coordinate 64,711,998 of NC_040904.2, forward strand.
GGCTAATATAATCACAGTGGAAGTGAAAAGAGCAGATTCTAGAAATACATGGAAAAGAGACCTGTGAGAACTTGATGAAGTACTGGCTTTGTGATATAAGGGGAGGGATTGATCCAGGGTTATGGGTTTCTAACTTTAGCAACAGAATGGATGGAGGAATCATCAACAGAGATGGGGACCATTATGGTAAGCAGGTTTGAGGGGTAGAAGGAGACTTCAACTATGCGTACTTCATTTGAGGTACCTGATTATATGCCATGTTGACACTTCATAATGTTTACAAATCAGGAGTAAGATTTAGGTGGCATATATGGATTTAAACAACAAAAATGCCCTAGCTGGTGTGACTCAGTGGATTGAGTGCTGACCTGCAAATCAAAGGGTCACCAGTTCGATTCCCAGTCTAGGGCACATGCCTAGGTTTCAGGACAGGTCCCCGGTGGGATGCATGTGAGAGGCAACCACACATTGATGTTTCTCTCCCTCTCTTTCTCCCTCCCTTCCCTTCTCTAAAAATAAAATAAATAAAATCTTTAAAAAGAAGAGTATGTATATGTGTGGTTATAAATTTTCTCTCTTTTCTATGTCATAAGGAGAAAAATCAAACATTTAAATGTGTATATAATGTAATAAATATGCATATATAACAGGTAATTATATGCACACACATATATACACACTTTCCTAGGGAGTAAAAAGAATAATTGATAGTATTTGTATAGGAAGGAAGGATAAAGGAAGCCAGGAAAAGAAGGAAGGGGAGAATTATGCTGGCCTGAAAAAAGCTGTGTACAAACCAACTTTTAAAATTCAAATAATTTACTAATTCAATTTATTTCCCCCCAGCAAAGCTGTATATGAATATAAAATAAAACTAATAAAAATATGAATAAGAATATCTGATCTTCCAACATTCATATAGGGTAAGGGTTTGATTTGAAAATTTGACAAACATATTTGAACTGTGTTCTCTCACAAGAGTCTTACTCTTTTCATTATTTACTAACAAAGAACTTCACATTTTAACTTAACCCTGACCTAAAACCTCTAGAAATGCCGTGGTTGCAAGGAAAGGGACCTGTATTACTGGAAAAGTCATACAGAATGTGTGGAATATGTGGGACCAATTTGTAGGTGTGTGGAAGCCTTGGAACAGGAACAATATTAACCCTAAAAATCTCTGGATTTGGGATTAGCCATAGTGGCTAACCCTTGCCATTGCTTGCCAACAAGTATCTGATAGAAACATTGTCAGACTACAGAATGTTATCTACTAAAAAAGGGGCCAAATTAATAATAAAAATACCTACTTCCAATCAAGATGGTGGCACAGGTAAATGTGGTACTTGCATTCTTCTACAACCACATCAAAATTGTAACTGAAGTGTAGAACAAATACCACTCAGTACCACCTGCAATCTAGCTGAACAGAGGTCCTACAACTAATAATATAAAGCATAAACCACATGAGACTGGTAGGAGAAGCAAAGATACAGAATGGGCTGGTCCCAGACCAGAACCCCAGCCCAGGGTTCCAGTGCTAGGGAGAAAAGTTCCCATAACCTCTGGCTGTAGAAACCAGTGGACATTGAGGCTGAGGGAGAAGAAGTCTCCTGGAGTCCCAGGCATTTCTCTTAAAGCATCAACACATGGACTTAGAGTCATCCCTTACTATATTGTGGTTCAATTATTGTGGTTTCACTGTATCGTGGGAGAAACCTGCAGGTTTTTGGGAAGAGTAGATGAACTCAAAGAGAACTTCAACATAAAAAAAAAATGGCATGGAAACCATAAAACAACCAGGATGAAATGAAGGATACTGAAAGGAAGACTGATTTACAGAAAATTAACAGTAGAGTAGTTGAAGCTGAGAATCAAAACAGTGATTTGGAATATAAGGAAGCAAAAACACTCAATCAGTAACGAAAAAAAAAAGAATCCAAAAATTATGTATAGAGCGTATAGGCTCTCCTGGTCAAGATTGTGGTACAGGTAAACATGGCTCACCTCCTTGCACAACCACATCAAAATTACAACTATAGAACAACCATCACTCAGAATAGTCAGAAATTGATTTAAAGGGAAGTCTGACAACATGGAATTAAAGAATCCACATCCATCCAGACTGGTTGGAGAGGTGGAGATATGAAATGGGCTTGTCCATACTGGCATAAAAATTTGGAATGAATATTTCAGAAGCAAGGAGTCCCAACCCCACACTAGGTCACCCAGCTCAGGGTTCTAGTGCCAAGAATATAAGGGCCAACTTCTGGCTGCAAAAATTAATGGGGATTGAGTCTATGGAGAAAACTTCTGGAGTTCCAAGCCATTCCTTTTAAAGTATCCACACACAGACTTACTCAGACTCACTCCCTCTGAGCTCCAGCGCAAAGGTAGCAACCTGAAAGGCAGCAGTAGCACACATCGAGGACCTGAAGTGTCTGATATTAAGGTGATAACTGGGGGACAGCTTTCTCCCAAATAGAAAGGCAAATTCAGGCCATTGTCCCTTTTTTGAAACCTCCCCCTACAGAGCCACAGAGCCAGCAGGAAGTTGCCATATCTGAGATGACTCCATCAATCTGGCTAATACTGTTTGCCCCGTGCTGAAGATCCCCTGAGATTCCTTCCAACCCAATCACAAGCCTACACATGTGGCTAACAATAACTTTTCCTTATGAATGGCTGGTCTGGGCTCATGATTCACAACTTCCTAAATCCTCTCAAACAAGCAATAGCTGGCCTTGGTGAGCCCTAACTCCCATACCCCTTTCTAAGTGGCCTAGGCCTGGCAGTAGCAGCAGCCAGCATAGATTCACAGCTTGGCTTTTCTTGGGAATCTCCAAGTCCGGCCCAAGTAACAACAATCTCAGATTGCTTTATAGCTCATTCAGGTTGAACCTGGGAGAAACACAGGTTGGGGTGGACCTTGCCTAGCATCACCTGGGAAACCCCAGAGCCTGCACACCCAGTGGACAGCTATAGACCATATCTGATCACCTCCAACCTGCCCCTGCACAACTGACCCTCCACGGAGGGCAGAGGTTGGTAGTCCATGGACACAGCCAGTCCTTGCAACTGACTGGCCTGGGTAAACCCTTCTCATTTATCTGCCAACAGGAATTAAGGCTCAACTACAAAAGGAGGATGTACTCAGTCCACATGAAGAGTGTACCTCAGCTTGGGGGATAGGGGAGGCTTTGCCACTGGACCCTATAGGACACCTACTACATTAGACCCTGCTATAAGACAGGGTGTAATAGCAGGTCTACCTAATACATAGAAAATACAGGGAGGCTGCCAAAACCAGGAGACAAAGAAACTTGGCCCAAATGAAAGAACAGATTAAAACTCCAGAAAAAGAACTAAACAAAATGGAGATAAGCAATCAATCATATGCAGAGCTCAAAACATTGGTTTTAAGGATGCTCAAAAAACTTAGTGAGGACCTCAACAACATATAAAGATCCAGTCAGAAATAAAGAATACACTAATTGAAATAAAGAACAATTTATAAGGAAACTAGTAGAGTTGATGAAGCTGAGAATAAAATCAATTAATTGGAACATAAGGAAGCAAAAAATAACCAGTCAGAACAACAAGAATAAAAAATAAATTAAAAAATGAGGACAGTTTAAGTAGCCTCTGGGACAACTTCAAGCATCAGTCATCTTGTAGGGATGCTGGGAGGAGAAGAGAAAGAACAATTGGAAATTGATTGGAAAAAATAATGAAAGAAAACTTTCCTAATTTGGTGAAGGAAATAGACATGCAAGTCCAGGAAGTACAGAGTCTCAAACAAGAGGGATACAGAAAGGCTCACTCTAAGACACATCATAATTAAAATGCCAAAGGTTAAAGATAAAAAGAGAATTTTACAGGCAGCAAGAGAAAAGCAGTTAGTTACCTACTGGGGAGCTCCCATAAGACTGTCAGTTGATTTCTCTAAAGAAACTGCAGGCTAGAAGGGACTGGCAAGAAATATTCAAAGTGATGAAACAGCAAGGACTTATAGCCAAAATTGCTCTCCTCAGCAAAGCTATCATTTAGAGTTAAAGTGCAGATAAAGAGCTTCTCAGACAAGAAAAAACTAAAGGAGTTCATCAATACCAAATTAGTATTATATGAAATGTTAAAGGGTTTTCTTTAAGAAGAAAAAATTGAAAATATGAACAATACAATGTAACTAAATACATATCTATTAACTACAGAATCAAAAAACCAAACAAACAAAGAAGCAGAACAGAAACTCCTAGAAAACAGAGCATTTTGATAATGTTGACAACTGACAGATGTGTGGGGTAATGAGTCAAAAAGGGGAAAGGATTAAGAAGTACAAATGGGTCCTAGCTGGGTGGTTCAGTTGTTTGGAGCATAGTCCTGTACACCAAAAAGTTGGAGGGTTTGATCCCCAATCAGGGCACATACTTGGGTTGCACGTTCGATCACCACTCAGGGTGTGTGCAGGAGGCAACAGATCGATGTTTTTCTCTCACATCGATGTCTCTCTCTTTCTCTCTCTCCTCTCCCATGCCCTGCTCCACCCTTCTCTCTCTAAACTCAGTAATCATATCCTCAAGTGAGAATTCAAAAAAAATACAAATGGTAGTTACAGAATAGTCATGGGAATGTAAAGTACAGCATAGGGAATATGTTCAATAATATTTTAACAACTATATTTGGTGTCAGATTAGTGTGAGATTTGTTGGGATAATCACTTAGTAAGATATAATGTCTAATCACTGGGGTGTACAACTGAAACTAATATAATATTGTATGTCAATTATAATTGAAAAATAAAATATAAAAATTTTAAAAAGTATTCAAACTAGAAAAAATACCTAGTACATGTTGTATTTATCATGTGCTAGACCGTGTTGTAAGTGTAAGCACTTGACGTGTAATCTCATTTAATGCTCACAATATCCCTAAGATGGGTGTAATTATTTCTACTTTATTCATGAAGGAATTGAGGCTAGCTTAAACAATTTGCTTAAATTCACATGGCTTGTAAGTGGTAGAGCTAGCATTTCAACTGCTTTGTGCATGAATAAATGGTAATGGGGATGAGTGTGGCGGGGCGGGGGGGAGAATGTCTCCAGTCTCAGAGGAAAGAAAGGCTGGCTATTGCTTGGAGTGGGTGGCCTGCTGGCTCCCAGTGGCAAAAAGGGAAGGAGGAGGAAATAAAAGCAAGTTGTTAATCCAGAAACCATAATTTTCCCAACTGCAAAGCTTGCAGTTTCTGCACCTGGTACGTTGCTGACTCATCTACCTGAATCATTTAGTCAGCTTCATTGTGTTTGCAAGGACTGCTAATTACCTCACTGGACTAATTTCAACTATCAATAAAGAATGCAATAAATCATTAAAGATAATGGTTAATAAGGAGAAACAATTTTGACTATTTAGCTTGCATTGATCCTTGATATAAAAAGATTAATTTTATATTCTATTTTTACCCTTACAGGCAGCCATTAACCATTTCTTTTGGCAGAGTTGAGCTGAGCTGGTTTTTCATTAAAAATTTGGCATTAATCTTATCATTGAATTCTTGCTGTGATATCTCATTCCAGGAATAGAAAAATATTGTGACCTACCAAGAAAGCACAACAAGACAAATGTTACCTTTTTAATAAAAATCATTGCAACATAGCTTTGAAGCACATGCAGTTTTAGTGATATTACTGGATTTTAATCTTTTTTAATCTACCCAGATACACATACTTCTTATTCCTATTAATTTAGACCCATCTCTTCTTCTCTTAGAACTGTAGGAAGTGTGCGAAATTTAATGGGGATGTAGTATCAAACCTATCTGATGTGTAATGCATAACAATAGAATTATTTTGTGTTTCAGGAATTCATATCAAAGCATAGGTAATATTTTAATGGTAATGTCCATTTGGATGTTTTCAGAACAGTGCTGTTTTTTTTTAAAGATTTTATTTATTTACTTTTTAGAGAGGGAAGGGAGAGAGAAAGAGAGAGAGAGAGAGAGAGAGAGAGAAACATCAATGTGCAGTTGCTGGGGGCCATGGCCTGCAACACAGGTATGTGGCCTGACTGGGAATCGAACCTGCAACACTTTGGTTCGCAGCCCACACTCAATCCACTGAGCTATGCCAGCCAGGGCAGAACAGTGCTGTTTTTCATAGCTTTTAATTTATCATTATGTTTTTGTTATGGCCAGTTAAAGCCGTATAGCAGGAAATACTTGTACGTTCTAGTCATGTTAGGCCATTGCACGCCAGGGTTGTATTGTGTAGAGTACATACACATGAAATCAGGACATTTTAATGGAAACATTTTCATTTCAACAGTATAATGGGAACAGTGCATTTTGTGTCAAAACACATGTGTGGAAGAGAAAGCCAGAACCATATACAGAATTATGACATCTTAAGATTGGAACCAAATGAAAAATAAACACTAATCTAAAGTTTTATCAGTTAAGCAAATTTTATCTGTGAGAATATTTTGCCTAATCTAAAACATTAAAAACATATATGACAAAACTACAAAGCAAATATTAGAATTCTTTCTATCTTATCATGAAGGAAATGGACTATTTAACCCAAAATATGAATTTAAAAGTATCCTCTACTACTCTTGAATTTGAGAGAATGGAAAGTATTGTGCAAATGCAATATTGTTCCTATGTTTTATTTCTCCATTCACTGATTCTGGGAATAGGCCAGGAGCAGCTACATTTTATTACCACTTCATAAATGAACCTGGCTTGTTTCACCAAGCTTTTCCACATATTTTTAAGCTGTCTCTGAGGTTCTCCAGCTGATACCCAACTGGTCAGAAAGCAGAGAATGCAAATGAAGAGTAGTAAACTGGTCTTTATCCCCTCCATGATGCTTGATGGGAAACTCTTCCTTTATGCAATCAAGCAATAAAATCTTACTCTACTGGTGTCTGAAGGTATCTAATGAAGTATAGAGAACCAAGGACATTACTGTTTTTTTTTTCTGTTCATGAATCTTTTAGTTGCAAGTAATAAAAGGCTTAAATTGTTCGTGGAAGAAGCTAGTTTATTGCAAAGCTGCTCCCATTTTATGAAATTCAAGGACAGAAATTGAAGTTGAAAAACAAGGTGTTCTTTCTGCACCATTTTTCTCTGCATGTCGGTACCTCTTTGCTGTCTCTGTGTATACATCTTAGCCTGTGGTTTGAAATGGCCCCATCCAAGTCACAGCTTTACGGCCGCTTACCTCCAGTGCCCACAAATGACTGCTAAGTTTCCAGAGTTTGTTCTGGAGGGGGAATGAGGGATGGAAATAGAGAGTGAGGAGCAGAGAGAGAGGAAGAGAGAGAGAGAGAGAGAGAGAGAGAAAGGAACACACATTTCGTAGCATGGCAGAGCCAGTGAGTGAGAGCTTCCTTTGTCCTCTCTGCTGTGACAGTGTGGTTAGATCATGGATCCAGTGGGTCTATTAGTGGAATAGACAGTAATAGCATGTTTCATGTAATCCTACCCTCTATGCCTGCAGACATGGTGTAGACACTAAATGATAGCTAGAGATCTAAGCTAGAGTTAACTAGTAGTTCTGAATAAATTCTGAGAGAAAAAAGGACTTGAATCAATTTATGAAGGATAAGTAGAAAGTGACTCACATGCAGGGAGGCAGATTAATCCAGGCTGGGGGAGTGGTGAGAGCAAAGACTATAGATTGGAACCTATAAAGGAACTTGGAAGAAGGGTGATTAAGAGTGAGGGGAAAGAAAGATCTGTATGAAGATATTGTGGAAGCTTGGAAAGGAAGGCTTTATGGAAATCCTTGGGTGATAAGCTATGAAGTTTTTACCTATCTGTGAGGACACATTTGAATTTTTGTTATTGTTATTGTTTTTGCCTATATGCGTGCATGTTGTTAGCAGGGAGGAACTATTAATCAGAGGTGCACTGCTAAGTGTTTAACAGACAACTCTCCAAAATAAAAATGTGTGTGTACATAATAATGCATTATAAATTTCACTGATACAAGGGATATGGAACACAAATTTACAAATAATAAAAATATAGAATACCCTGTACTATAAATCTTATATCTCAGAATGCTTTCATTGATTTTTGCCAAATTCTTATATCTTTAGTCATGATTACTATTCAACCATGGAGTACAACTCCACATGGAGTTTCATGCCAATCTGCTAATTCTTTTCCCAATAAATTTATTGTCATTACATCTAACATATGATCTACTGGTAAACTACTTCTTACATCAATACATTCTTCAAACTTAAAACTTTTTCAGCTTCAGTAGCAATTATAAATGTGTATAATTTATTAACAGACTCACAAAATTCCTGAAAATTTAAGAATTGACCCTGTGACCCAGGGTGAGCTGACTCCAGCAAATAGCTGCTTAGTCTGTGAGTGTTGTTGGAATCTCAATGTCAATGCAAAGAAAAGTTGCATGTGGGAAAATCTGCACACGAATCGGGAGGATTTGATTGGACATAGAAGCACAGTGGAGTGACAGAGACTTCAAGAACCCAAGCTTGGCTGAGGGGTTATGATGACCGCATGACAGAAAAAGGATATGAAAATCTATTCATAGAGTTCCAATTGTGTAATCAGTTAGCATGTGATACTTTTATTAAAATCCACTTATTCAACAAATATCTATGGAAGAGTAAATGCAAATGAGGAAAAGCTAATCATTCTACATGCTCTACAGGCTATTTTTCTAATTAATCATTGAAGTCACTACAGTTCAAAAGTAGATGTAAATAATTATTGATTTCTATTAAATTAAGCTTCTCTTCTCTGCTTTTAGTGATGACCTTACTCACACATTCTTCCTGAACTGGCACCCTCACTGGACTCTGAGCCATCCCCAATCAAAATCTGTTTTGCTTTCATCCTATGTTCCCAGCATCTAGCTCAGTATTTGGCTTATACTGTTCAATAAATGTGGGCTGTGTTAAGGAATAAAGGATCTGTAATTGGCTCCATAAAAGAGAAAGGTGATGAAAAGGGGCAGACTAGTTGACTTCAATCCTTAGCCTGACCAAGAGTAGATGTTGACCAGCGCTAAATCTAGAGAGGCAATTTGTTATTCCTTTAAATCCCAGGGAAGTCTGTCAGTCTATAAGGTAGTCTATAGGGAGAATTCACAACAAAAGTATGTGGCTTGGCACTAATGTTTCACTCTCCTCCAGAGTGAAAACTCCAGCAGTCATTGAATGTAGAGACACTCTTGAATTCCAAACCCTAGAACTAAGGGTATGGATTAAGAGACTTGTGTTAGACATTGATATAACTATAAATACTTAGCAAAAACTAGGCAGAACAATTCCCTCTACAGCATACAATGTACACACCATATGCTTCCTACATTTTTTTAGCAATTGGACTCTTCTGTTTTTATTAATGAATATATTCAGAATAAGGACAAGGGGGTTATAAAATATTATTCATTGGAGCAGTGGCATTTACAGAATTTTCAAAGAAATGTAAGGAATGACATTTTATATGCAGGCTGTTTCTCATTTAATCATGTACAAAGTGAATTCTACACGAGGAAAATGAGAGGCCCTCTGTGAATTGATTGTGTTCCCAAAATTCACTTGTAAACAATAATTTGCAATATGTTAGATAGTATTGCATAGAACAATATTACATATAGTTTTTAGTTCCCCGACACCCATCTACAAGAACCTGATGCAGCTCAGTACCTGAAGTCTATGAAAGCATTAATGATATTATACATGAGGGGGTGGCTCACTATGGTCTGTGGGCCAAGACCAGTCTGCTTCTGCAAATTGTATGAGTATAATTTTATTGAAACACAACCATCCTTATTCTTTAGTATATTTTCTATGGCTGTTCTAGGGCTACATTGGCAAAACTAAGTAGTTGTGACAGAGATCTTTTGGCCTGCAAAGCTTAACTTCCCAAAGAAAATGTTTGTCTCTGTTCTTAGATAGTCTTTAATTAGTCCTTAGCACAGTAAGGAAGAATGAATTGTGAGGAATTTCATTCAGAGTTTTGACTATGAAGTTCAAGAATGGATTTTCCTCTATCAGAGCAGTTTACTGGCTTATTGTGGTCAGTAGCTTCCACTTGTGTTTTCCTGCCCCACCAGTACATGATTGGTATAGCTTCACCTGGCAGGAATTGATTCACAAATTCTAAGGAAGGGACTCTAGTAGGGCATAGGCTAGAGACATAAAGAGAGTCAGGCAGGGTTATATCTTCTATTTCAAGTCCATTGGAGAAGGGAGGACATGTGACTGGATTCGGGGAAATCACCTTCTATTGGGGGTTAGTGATAAAGGAGTCACTTCCTGGGTTGAATCTCCTCTGCGTCCTTCTTTCCCTCTCACTACCCCTGCTCCCACCATTAGCCTCTCTGCCTCTCAGACCCTGCCTACAGTAGATCTGTGGCGAGGTCCCCTGTGGACATGAGTTGAAAGTTAAAATGTCTTGTGCAAGAGCCAGTAGACCAAGAATGGGAGAGTTAAAGAGGGTATATCATAGGCAGCTATGAGGAAAGGGGATTCTAGAACCACTAGAGTATCTCCGTTCATTAGGTAAGAGAGATAAATGTAAACGAGGTGTTGCCTATCCCATATTATACTTTACTAAGCTATTCTGTATTGTCTGTTATTTTCTGTTACACCGGCAGTGTTGTCGCAGCATCCTGACACTTATGTTAGGTTTGCATGGCCAGCAGGGTGCTGGGCCTTCTCGTGCGCTGTGCTCAGAGGAGCTGCCTTCTCCCTTTTAGGCAACTGTTCCTTCTTATTCTTACAAATAATTCTCAAAATCTCGTCTTTAAATGATTAAGTTCTTCGTGACTTTGTGTGTGTGTATTCTTATACCTCTCATTCTAGATTATCCCCCTAGGTAGTTGCATACCCCTCATGGTTTCATCTGCCTCCTATAAACTCACAACTCAGTATGTCTTGTTGGGACCTATCTTCTGAACTTCAGACCTAGATATCTATCTGACTGCTTACTTGAAAACACTTCCGTTGGCTAACTCTTGTTTTTCACCCTACTCTTCTATCATAACCTCTCTTAGTGAATGTCTCCACCAGGATGGAATTCCTCAGTCTAGAAAATCCTGTGTCAGTCTTGTCCCTTCTCTACTCCTTACCTCCTATATCTAATCATGAAGTTCAGTGGATTTCCCATCCTACTTATTACTGTAAATCCATCTATATCTTTCTATTTATGCTGTCCACACCTTGGTCAAAGTAGTGGCATTTCTCCTCAGGAATATGAAAACAGCTTATTATCTGGTCCACGTGAAGCCACTTGTGGCTGTAATTAGGTTGTTTTTCTACTTGAAACTTTAATGACCTCATTTTTTTAAAGTCTAATATTGTGAATGCTACCTACCTGATCCTTATACAGGCTTTACCATGTCCTCCCACATGACATTCTTCTATCTTTGCTTCTGTTGTTCCGTCTGCTGAGAAGGCCCTCATTTTCTTATTCTTCACCTAGGCAATCTCCAAGCGTTTTTCTTGGCAAAAATGAAGTCATATTTCTAATGAGAATGGTTCCAGAATGATGAGACTAGGTGAAGTACCCCCAAATTTCCCATGTGCAGCTGTAATCACAATTGTGATGACATAAATTGGCCCAAGCTTATGTAAAAATCTGTCAGCTGCACTAAAATATAACCACTAGGAAAACAAGGACTGTATAAGTCTGACTTAGGGATACATTTCCATGTCCTAGCACAACAACTCTATAAATATTGAAAGACATTAATCTACTGATTGGTTAATTGGATGAATGAGCTCATTTAACACATTCAGTCTTACATAAGATACTTACGGTTGTCATCATTCAAGGTAACTAAATAAAGCTAAGTTTTAAATCTAAAACTTAGATTATCAGACCCTCAAACCATGCACTGCAATACACTGCAAAGAAGGATTAGAGTTTATTTGTTCTCCTCCGTGTGTCCCATTGCCATGTATAATGAAAACTTGATGAGGCCCAGCTACTAGATCCTAGGTAAAGGAAGAACAAATCAATATGTAACAGTGTTTTGGATGTTAAGGGTCAAATTGAATAAATGTGTACCTTATTACCCTTATATAGGTAATGGCTTCACTGGATATCATTCTTTTATTTTAGGCCACTTTGTCAGACTATTATTATTTTTAATGCACTCACATATAAAATAAAGAAATGGCCTGATAATGAATACTTGATCCCCAAATCATGAAATCAATTTTAATATGGTTGGAAGATTTAATATTTTCTTAGTGCAGTGAGATTGATGAAGTCCTGCTAATGAATATATTGATGAGATTGAAGGAAAATGGGCTCAATGGTCTTTTGTCACCAGTGAGATGAACCCTGCAATACAAACCACAAAGTAGGTAAAAAGATAGTATTAAAGCAACTAAAAGTTAACACTCTTTTTAAAAAATTTCAGCACTGTGTATTTTATATAGATAACAAAATAGACTAATTTTCTCAGAAACTTTATTTAAAATCAATATGTATTTCTAACTATCTTAAAAGTACTCTATGAGTCTGTTTATTTTCTTTCTAATTCAGAAATTATAAACACAAAAACTCCTTTCCTGATATGTCAATGGAAAATATTTTATTTCAAATAATTTATTGAAAAACTGACTAAAATGTCTATGTCAACCAAGTAAATATTAAGAAATATAAAAATTAACTCTTCATTAAATAAATTAATATTTATAAAACATTCATACTTTAGAAGCAATTTTGAATACACATATAACAATTTCAAAAGATGTTTTCCTCCTAACGTCGACCTATCAAGCTGTATTCCCATGTTAACCAGCTTGAAGACAGATATTAATTGTATGCCCAATTTGTAATGCATCAGTTTAGCACTATTGATCTTCTAAAAAATGAAAGTAAACTAAGCAAAAGCCAGTTTCAATACCAAAGGAATGATATATTGATTCCATCTGACAATGCTTTGTCTACAGATCAATGTGCATGTGCAGCACAGACCAGTTAAGAATGAAACAAGGCGGACAGAGGTCATGGAAGAAATGGGGCACCCAAGATTATTGGAGACCATGAAGTGAACATATCTCTAAGTTCATCTGAGAGCTGTTTTTAGAAAGGAATTCATTAGGTTTACTGAGCAAAAAAAATCACAACCTAAATATTTAATGACTTACATACCATACTGAAAAAAACAAGACTCACTTCTTAATCAAGAATGACTTTGCAGTGAGTTTGTGAGATAAAGATATTATATAAACTCAGTTTTGCTCTAATTTTACTCTATCTTTTCTGTTTAAAAAAACTTTTTTTCAACTCCGTCTATTAAACACTTGTCATATCCAAATATCCCCAAGTCCAGAATTCTGTGATAACTCCCTTATTTTACACCCTAATAGTTGATCTATACAATCCACTGGGAATCAAAAGACTTCTTTATCTTTCAGTCATCTTCAGGTTTTATTAGATGACACATTCGTTCTTTCAAATTGACAACAAAATTTAATGTGGGACACAAAATGACTTATTTTTTTCAGTACATCTCATGTCTTTTGTGATATTTTGGTACCATTAGGTTGACCCCTTCCCGAGCAGAACCATTTATTCAGCTTATAATCTAATTAGCTCCATATAGACCTTAACTTTTGAATATCGATTCATTGCTTTAAAATATCTTTTCTTTATTACTTTGAGCATGTGCCTGTGTTATGACTTTGGATTTAATTCTCCAATTAGTGTTTATCCTACAGCCATGCTTGGTTTTAGAGAACAGAATGTGATTTGTCATATTGTTATCATCTTAAGTTTGACAATCTGGATCTTTATACATCACCTTTGGAATCTTTTTAAGTTTCAGATTTTAAAAAATGAAATATTTTATGCCAGATTGATGAAATTTTGGGAGCTGGAAAAATACTTCCTAACATAACCATAAAGTTCTAATTCATCTGATCGCCAGTGTGCAATTCGTCCCCCCACCCACCATGGAATAAAATGTAATATGCTGTCATGAAATACATAAATAAAAAAATTCTCATTACATAGTCTTAACCACTATATTGTAGAATCAAAGAAGACTATCTGCTATATTATACTGTTGGAAAAAATCGCCTACCACAAACTTTTTCCCCACTTCCTCCTTAGAAGATTTTATTTTCTAGGACCTCTTACATTTTAAGAGCAAAACTAGGTGTCAGCCTGTATCAACATTGTTACTTTAAGGATAAACGTACTTTATTTTATGAATTATTCAAGTTAGCATGTCTTTGGGGATTTTTGGAGGTTCTAATATGGTCATACATGACCTTCTGAAATGATTAAAAAGAAACATGGAAACCAATATATGTGAAGAAATACTGTATTTCAGAATAAAATAATATATAAAATAATCACATTATCTCCAAAAATAGTATATGCAATTTGAGTTTCCTTATTTAGATGTTATCTTTGCTTTTAAAGGCAATTTAAATGTCTCTTTTAATTTAAAACCTAAGGAATGAGGGAAAAAAAACCAACTATGACAGCTTACATCCCAAAGAAATATCTGCTAACACTAAAGTTCAGTAGCTACATAGTATCCATGTTCACCCTCTTGATCCATGCAATTTATTTTACCATTAAGAAATGTGAGTCTTTCAAACAAGCAACCCTTGGATGATGATATATGTATGGTTTTCTGCTTTTACATACCTTCCCATGAAGGTCTTAAAGAAATATTAGTACATTGCAGTTATAATTCATGTAAGAAAATATGTTCCTGGATACCTTATATAATCTAAATTTGCTGTCATTCACAATTACTGAAGGATGACAGGTTCTTATTTTGAACCACTGAAGCGGCCCACCCTGTGGCAAGAGCACACACCCAGTTCACCAGTCATTGGCCTGCCAGCAATGAAATTCTTTGAATAATTGACAAATTATTATTATTTTAAATTCATGATTTCTAAAATTTTGTCCATAATATGAGGATTTAGTAGTTTTTATTTGATACTATTTCAAGTAAGCTTAAAATGTTATTGCACCATATTTTCTTTCATTTTACAAACTTGCGCTTGATAACAGAAATTATAATGTGACTAGGGCCATATATTTAAGATTTTGGATAGTAATCAAAGGGATAAGCCACTGCATTTAAATAGAGTGATTACTATTAACTTATGAACAAAACTAGTTCACTTTTTATAAGTTAGTAAGAGAAATACCTTATTTTTTGAACTATAAGACACACCCCCTCCCCCAAATTTGGGAGGAATAATGGTTGTTAATGCTGCTGTTGAGTTCTATTTTCATTTACATTGGTGAAATACTATATTATTTATATCATTCAATATTTTACCACATTTTCTGCTTCAAATTTTTTTTTCCTATTTTCCTCCTCTAAAACCTAGTGCATCTTACGGTCTGAAAAAAATGTGGTACACAGTTTTAAGTACTTTCTATTAAAGCATCTAATTTTAGTTTATTTCTTTGTTTCTGATTCTTACAGTAAAAAGTATTTGCATAGAACTGAGGCATGTCTAAGCTTTCAAGTGACACAGAACTATAAAACTCTTTTATTAATTATAATTATAATCATCCATCACAATCTGACAGATAAGTGAGAGTATTTGACATTGTTTTCACAATCTAGCATAGAAAATGGTTGGCTGTTTTTATTTGTTGATCAAAGAAAATCTGCTTTGAAGATGTCTACGGTGAAATATGGCAGCCTTTGTGAACACTCTGTCTTCTGGCCAGTTCGTTCTTGATCTTAGTATTTGACTGCCAGAACTTGTAACAGTTGGAAGCCTAGACATTACAGCATGCAAATTGGAATAATAAATAAAATGTACTGGTATGGAAATGAAAACCTATCTTAGAGCAATTAAAAAAACAGTTTAAGATTTGGTTCACCTTATGATGTATGATGTCTGGGAGATTAACACTGTCTTAGAATAGCTCCTCCTCTTTCATATACACTCAATTTCAGATGAATTTTCAGCCTCAATTGGGCCAGGAAATGCAGGCACAGTCTCCCTCCCTGACTCTCCCTGTCTATATCTGAGCTTGTTTCTGAAGGGCTGAGCAAAGGCAGCAGTGGCGAGATGGTCAAGTAGGATTAGCAATTTTCCAAACTGCTGCCTACCCTGACTGATACAGTAGCATTTTGGAGAGAGAGGGAGAGAGAGAGAGAGAGAGAGAGGGAGAGAGAGAGAGATTCCATAGAGAATAATCTTACTTTGCTAGAACACTGAATGCATATGGCAAAAGGAAAGTGACACACACAGGAATGTGTTATTATGTATCTTATATATAATTTATTACCTTAGCATTAGTAGATATCTCTATTGTATACAAATCAATGGTATTGTTATGTGTTTAACCACTTAAATGATAACCATTTAAAATATTTTTTATCTCACTAGCTCTAAAACTAATGAACGACAGCCCAATTTGACCCACGGACTGTTATTTACAGACATCTCAACTATACTTTTAGGCTTAACTATACTTTTAAAAATATATGCAAAAGGAGATACGTTTCTTTTGTGGATGATGTGTTACTATGTGACTGTAGGAAACTAAATGACACATACTAGTTTTACAAGAAAAATTGAAAGTTTCTTGAAGTAGTATTACCTGTAGAGATATTAAATTGATAGTGTTCTTACTGTCAAATTAATTTAAAATAAATGCATCCTCCCTAGTTAATGGGAAAGGCAAAATCAAGAATACTATATATTATTTATTTTATTTTTTACTCAAAATAAAATATGTTCTTTAAACCCCAAAACTATTTTTTCTATTTTATTATGTTTTTTCCATTACTATTTTTCCCCCTTATAGCCCCTCCTGTCCACAATCACCACACTGCTGTCCCTGTCCATGAGTCCTGTTTCCCCTTTGCTCAATCCCTCTACCCACTAAGCCCGTCTCCCCAGCTGTCAACCTGCTCTGTATGAGTCTGTCTCTATCCTGCTTCTTAGTTTAGTTTGTTCATTAGATTCCATGTATCAGTGAAATCATAAGGTATTTGTCTTTATCTGACTTGCTTATTTCATTTAGCATAATAGACATCATATATATATATATTTTAAATTCATACAGTTACCATCAGCTTTGGCAGCTAATTTTTAATGTTAATTAAATACAATAGAACATTCTATTTATCATTATCTGTTAGCAATTAAGTATATAGCACAAAAATGAATGATATCTTGTAAGTCATTAAGAAGCAATTAATGTCTTAAAATTTCCAGGATCTGGACTCATCATTTTATTGAAACAGCACTCCACTTTATCTGCTTTGCTCAGGATTTGAACATGATGATCAAGGAAATATATTAAAATATGAGCAATATGTAATTTGTGAAAGAAAGTAATCTGATCATTTTTTTCATTGCACTGAATCTGTATTTTATCAAGCTGCATAGTTTTCTGGCTTCTTATCATATAAATTACTCTTTTTGGTACCCAAATTAGCTTTGGAAAAGATGGACTGCATTTTTCTCTTCTGTTATCCTCTGGTGTATGCTGAAATAAATCCTTATGATGTTCATGGTAGAATAGAACAAGAGCCACAGAAGAATGTCTTTGTTAAGCATGAACGGTTCCTTGCATTAATGCAATTCCAAGAAAGACAGCATCTTTGCCATCCCACTCAGGAGTGCAGGACAACTGTCTGAGGCAGGATGGCAATCTATTGGGGAAATTAAGTTTTCTTCCACATTTTCAGGTCCCTTTTCCCCTCCTGTTTTCATCTCATACTCTTTTATATTCTCCTCTTCTTTCCTAGGAAAATTATTTTCATAGAAATTTTATGTCCCAACATGTTTTAGATCTCTTCTAGAAACTCCTGTATATCTACTGTATTCTTAAAATGACTTTTTTCCAGCTTTCTTGAAAAATAATTGACAAATAATATTGTACAATATTTCAAGTGTGCAATATAATTATCTGATATACCCTAAAATCACCTTTTCCCAAGTTAAACACACCTTGGTCTGGTACTGGTCCAGCAGGCAGATGGGTGATATTTTTTTTTTGAGAAAACGATGTAGCAAAAGGACATACAAATAGGACTGAAATTTTTACTTAATCTATTGTTTAAAATCATAAGATACTTATTACACATGGATTCAATGTGAGAAACAAAAACTATAAATGTAACCAAAATGCACAAGTTCTTTCTACTTAGTGTAACACTGTTTGCTGTAGTAACAAAAGATGGTTCCATAAAATGACAACTGCTGATACCTCTAACTTTCTTGTTATTATTTTTACTTTGTCTTTACATATGATGCATTTTTAAATCATTTGGTCAATTCAAAAAGCTTCATTTGTCCTAGTAATTTTCCATAGTAATATACTTATTGAATTCAGAACTTTGTCCCTGTGATTACTTTCGTATGCTGTTTTACATCTGTTGTATTGAATGGCAAAGTTCACCCATGACTTGATTCTCTTGGTCTAAATAAAAGATAAATATGAGCAATGCCTAATGACCATTCTTCAAATAAACATGGCAAATGTTGCATTTACAGTAATAAATATTTCTTTTTATAATGAGCTATGAATATGGTTTTAGTAGTTATAATGTGCATTGAACAAATATCTCAACCAATATATATGGGTCAGGACATGATAAAAAGAAGCTATATTTTTTATTCTATTAGAAGCAATATAAGCAATCAAGGGCTCAACTCACTGTGACTACAATAATGTAAACTTTTGAGTGTTTCCTAAGTTCTGTCCTTGGATAAAATGTCTTAAAATGTTCTTAAATCTCATTACTTATGTGAAAGCACAATTTTATTTGTCTTTATTAATTCTTTCAGAGAAAGAAGGAATGTTTCAGCCTAGAATACAATTTCTAATATTGATCAATTTCAGCTAGGTCCCTTTTTCACTTCCACTATTCTGATCTGTCCTGGCAATGCCTGCTTGAGAAGTATTTGTGGTGAGGGGAAGAGAGCGGAGAAAGGTTCTGGAATTGAGCTACCAGTTCCAGGAAGAACCCTAAGTCTACCTTCTTTTCTTCTTCACCTCTCAAATTTTTCCCATTTCTTGCCCTGTGTCTTTTTAAATTTTCCAAAATCTGTGCCATTCTTCCTGGCAAAGATTTCATACTGAGTCTGGAAAGTCAGTGTTCCATGGAGAAGATATCAGTGAAATGTGTAGTGTCGTAGATAGAGGATTATTGTACATGTCATCCTGTCCTTGTCTCTTTCATTTTCTCTTTCAGTTTGCGGCTTGACCCAGATGACTGTCATTATCCAACTGGTTTTAAAACAGAGCAGCTCTTTCTCATTTTTTTCTTTGCTTTGAGCATTGTATTCTTTAGTCTAGGGAACATATTTTGAAGTCTGCTGTGCAAAACATGATGTTTTCAAGAGTCATGAAAGAGAGAGAGAGAGAGAGAGAGAGTTACATAAGGTAGTATATAGAATACAGTAAAATAGGATAACAATTGGGTTAAAATACCAAGCCTTTATTTAACATTGTTGTAAAACAATGCTTGAAAAGGATTTTGGAGGGATTAAAAATAAGAGACACTAAGAAAATATGCATCTCTATGTCTGAATTTAAATAATGAAAGAATTCCTTTATAAAATGAATTTCTCTTCATAAGGAACCAGTATTCCAAAGACATCTGTGTGAGCAAGGCCTTTGGGATCAAACTGAAGAAAAATGATCACCAAGAGGAAAAGTTGCAGGTTAAGTGTCTTTGGATAGGTTTTCAAAGTGACTTTTTTGACTCTTGTAGAAAACTAACTGCTAATTTCTAAACTTTAAACTTCAATTTTGCTGAATAAGTTTAAAGATACTAGAAGAATAATGCTACTTTATTCTTCTGTTCAGTAATTTTAAAAAACACATTTTAGAATGATTATTTTAGCTGATGCTTATCAATGTTTTGTTTATGGAATAAGGAAAGCTTTAAAGTATATTCAATTTGAATTTTTTAAGTTTTAAACACAAAGCATTTTAGAATGGATTTCTAAGTACTAGTTAAAACATACAAATAATATAAAATTTATAATCATGTATTGTTGCATGTTGCTATTTCCAGTTCAATAATAGAGTATGGCTATTATGCAAGAATGTTCCATAATGTAAAAGATAACACTAGGATTTTTAAACTTTTTTTTCAAAACCAATGGAAACCTTTTCAAAAACAGATCTCTGGCATATAAAATATAATTAAACAATATTTTAAAATATATCATGATTTAAAATGTCTCATAATAATCATCCAAACTGATGAAACAGTAATTATTATAGTCTATCAGTAAGGAGTAAATAGTCTACCACAGATTGTCATTCTGGCACGACATGTTACATTATTTGGTTTTGATAAAATGACTGTAGCACTACGACATGCTCTTATCCCACATAGCAGCTGTCCCTCGGCGTCAGCTGGCCTTCCCAGAGTTCAGGTGCATAGCATTCTCTTTTACACCATTATACAAGTGAAAAATGTTTACCATTTTTTAATATGTGAACACACTTTAAATTAAAAAAAATCACAAAGTGAAGGTAAATCACAAGCCCCTGATCCAAGATCCATGGTAATATACTATGTATGAATGTTCTATGTAGAGTACCTAAAGAAACTTTGCTAACTTTACAATGCTATACAAATATAAGCAGTGATAAGCACTTTTTTTTTTAAATCAAATGCTCAGGAAGAGTTTGAGTCTACACTCTGAATGAAGTCGGTTACATTAGCAGAATATATGGGGAATTTTCAAATTGTAGATTTGGAATATATCTTAGTGCATATTTTATTATATTTAAAGATAGTTAAAAACAATATAAAATTCAAATCTAATATTGTAGGAACCATTAGATGCTTTTGTGGAATAGCAGAGTTTAATTAAATACAGTCAGAAGAAAACTACATGGAAAATCAAAGGTCTCATTTTGCTTTTAATAATTTTGATATAACTCAGAATTGTTTATAGAGATTTTTTTCACGTATAATGTTCAATAATCTTCCAAACATTTCTGTCTGATACATAGGATAGTGTGGCTATTACCAATTTTTTCAGAAAAGGAAACAGATTGAGAAGAAAAGTACATGCAGCTTGACATGGATTTTTTTCTCCTTTGACATCTTAGATTTTCAAGACTTCTTTATATAAGATCTTGGATGAATATGGCAACATCATTTACATATCTTCATCCATAAAGTAGTCTATCTCACTATTAATGTCAAAACAATACAGTTCCGGTCAACTTTATAACTATTAAACTATTAGCAACACCATGTAGTACCATCTCAGAATAATATTGAAAGATAAATGTATGTACTTTTGGAGTTCTTATTTTAGAGGCCAGACATTTCTCCCATCCAAGTACTAACCAGGCCCGACCCTGCTTATCTTCCAAGATCAGATGAGAATGGTCATGAGAGGCCAGACATTTCTAATAAAATTGAAATAAAATAGTGGAGCAATTTGAGAAAAAGATACCATTATTCTCTTCATTTTTCCTCTAAAACATTGTACCATGTTCTTTTATTAGACACTAATATAAACAATATATAACTGAACATCTTAATCACATTTCATATGAAAAGAATTTAAGCCCAGCCCTCTGACATTTTTGGAGAATCCTCCTCTCTTTTCTCCATTCACTTGTAGCCAGATACTTGGCGGCAAACATCGCATTAGATGGCCCCTTTGGACAAAAGGTAACACCACGAATGATCTACTGCAGAACTCCTCTCTCCTGCTAAGTCTTCGGGTTCTTTCTTCCTGTGTCATTCTTACCAACTTCACTGCCTTCTAAAATACTCTGTATAAATAGCACCCCAGGCTGTATACTTCACAACTCAAACAGATAGTATTCCTAATTGTTTTCACCTCTTTGATTCACCTCCTATGATTATTTCTGTATTTGTTTTTCAATTATTGTATTATTGTCCACACCTTCATCTTTGATTTTAGATTTTATATTTATTCAACATTTTCCTATAAACTTCACAAAAATTTAAGAATAAATCTGAGCAGAATTTTAATATTCATATTTACCCTTCTTATACACATATTTGCACAAATTACTTTAGGTTCATGTATTAATATATTTTATTAGAATGACTAACCTCCTAATTAATATGGAAGATGAGGTTTTAAGAGATTATGAACTTTTTATGGTGCTTGATAGGTTTGAGTATGTAATTATGCACTTACTCTGATTAGGTGGTTATGTATGCATAAAACTTTTGTGGCTTAATGGACACTCTGTATTATACATTAACTTATATCTCCATGTAAACATCTTTAATGACTCTGTTGAACGTTATCTTATACCAGTTTCTGCCTGTTGGTGTTTACCAGTCTGCCCTTTGACAGGAGAATTATATTTTGCTATGTTCAGTTAATTGAAACTAACATTTTGATTCCCTGAGAAATTTTAAGGAAGAAGAGATTTAAGTGTTCATGGGAAGTTTTAATTTAACAGCATTTCTATTCAACAAAGAACAGTTGCTTCTGTGCCATGAAGTCTTTGAGTGAATCAAAGATAGAGTCTTATATGGAAACAGGGTAGCAGTTACTAAAAAGAGCACATCTGTCCGTCCCAGGGCTTTGGGAATTAGCAAAGAACTTTAAGTTATATAATGCATAGAGAAAGTGCCTGGATTTCATATGTGATTAGTTAGTATCTCCTGCTAGAAGTTGTCAGCAGAATTGTCATCTAGGTTTGCAGTGTCAGGAGATCCCGCTAATTGCTGTGACTGAATTGAGATGGGCCACATGTCTGCCGTGCCGAGCTTTTGAGTTCCAAAACCTGAGCTGGTTTGGTAGTCTTGTGCTTTAAATGGCATACTGCCCTTTTTGGCAAATAAAAACCAGTAAGTGATTGATGTGCCACATGAGTTTGATGACATCTCCTGCTGTACCACTGGCATATTCTGCTTCTCCCTTAGATACAGCCTTTTGAAGGACTCAGATAATTCAGCATCTTAAGAGAATGACTGACAGGAAAGCAGGAAGATGGGCACCTGGTTCCAGCATCATTAGTCACTCAGTGCTAATAGTGGAAAGATACATTTTTAAAATTATAATCCTTTCTTAAGAAAAATATATTAAAATTAAGACTATTTCAGGATTATTAACAACCAGTTGAATGACTGAAATATTTGATAATTATCATATCTCTCTCAGCTAATTGAACATAAAACAAACAGAAGGCTTATTTGGTGCCCACAAACTATCCCCCCCCAATAATTATATATATGCATTTTCACACACTCAATCTTAAATATCCATAACAAAGATGTTCAAATATGCTACCTAAAATCGACTCGACTAAAATTCATAAAAGGAAAAGATGACTCTTGTAATAGTAAATAATTTTATAAAACAAGGTTAGGGATTACATAAGCGTATCCAGTTAGTCTCTCAATAAGATCAACCCACAGTGTAAGTATTCATATAAATGTAACTAGGTAACAGGGAAACTAGACTTTCTGTGATGATTTCTTAGAAAAAAATATATAAAATTGTGTTTTTGTTTAATTGTGCTAGAATAAAAAGGAAACAGTTGCCTTTCAACAATTTAAAAGTGTATTTTTGCAGATTTTAATATAGTAAAACTAGCTTTTCTTTGAAATATAAACCATAGGAACACATGAAACTATAGCTAATATACTGCATAGGTAAAATAATTACTGAGGATGACATGCTGTAATTGGGTCTGTAACTCCAATTACCCTGAGGCATTGACTCATTTAGACTTATGCCTTTATTCATCAGGTTTGTGAGATAAGCTTTTCTGTAGAAATAAATCCAGAGTATCTTCCCTTGAATTCAGGGATCCCACAAACCCTCCCCTCTAGACAACCAGCAAGAAACCATTGAGTTATTTGCTAATTGTGAGTAAAATTTGTATTGATTTTTTCTTTCTCCCTAGTTGATGTTAATAGCATCATACTTCAAGCCACTAAATACTTTGAGCACTATCTAATTGTCAAAGAATCACTTACTAAGACAAAATTGTAGACATCAAAGCCACACACACATGCACACATGTGTGTGCAAAACATACACAAGGAAAATGGAGACACAGGTAGTTAATATTCTCTTTCCTCTCCAATTTATATGGTAATATTTCCAATGTGTATTATATTATCGGAAATCAATAATAATTCTAAACAGTGTTTATACCACTGCATCTCTAAGCTGTAGCTATGCCTGATTTAATTGCTGAGCAAGTATTAATGTCTCATTGTACCCCAAGGCCACTACCACAAAAGACAATAAAAAAGAAATGTATGTCCAGATTTGTTCGTTATGTTATCACATTTTTTAAAGTATAAGATGCACAGCTTTTGTGTGTTTTTTTGTTTAAAATCATTATGGATGTAAAAATAGTTATTGGATGTTTTTTCTTTCACTGTTCGAATGTGGATATTAGTAAAACAAAACTGTGTTTTGTAATTTCTACAATACATTAGCAGAGTGTTTTAAATTTAAGGTGCATATCAGTCTCTACGCCTATACACAAAACTATCACTCAATAAATTTAACTAAATTTTGTGAAATATAGCTGTGGAGAAAAATAGAAAACAATTCTTGGGATGCTGATGATAGGCTTTTACACGGGAAAAGCTATTCCTCTCATGGCCCCTAAATAGTTGTTAAAACCAATGTACCTCATCTTTGACATCTGTTTAAGCAGAATGAATCCATTTAAAATCCCCAAATCATTTTCCCTGTGACAGAATGTAGTAAATGAAGCAAAATGGTTTGGGAAAATGAGGAAGTGTAAACAAGCCAATCAGATGCCCTTTAATTTCCCGGAGAGCCAGAGTTTTCTCAAAGAAAAGTGAAATCAGACTTTGATAAAGGAAAACCTGCTTATAACCATTGCTACTTGAGGGAATTTCTTCTCAGGTGTATTGCGATTTAAATTGATACTATACCCAGAAATGTTTCATAACAGTAGCATAGACTAATAAATTACTTAGCTGTATTTCTAGTTAGTCAATGAATATCTATCTGTTCTTGTATATGAGGGGTGTAGGTACCATTTCTGTGTTCAACAAAGCTTGCAGCACTAACGTCGAGTTCTGATTGCCAGCATTGGAACATTCGACATTTGTGCTTTTCTTTCTGGCCATTAATAATGATGAGGTTCTTCAGTATTAATGTTGGGGCATTAACATTTGTTAAATTCTGGGAACATCAAATAAAATGAACTTTTAAAACAACATTTTTATATACTGAATTAAAGCTTAACGTGATAAACTATAGTTAATTCTACTACTCTGCCATATAAACCAATGTAGCTGCTTATGGAATATATCTGGAAAGATGGGTAGATATCAGTGTATACCGTATAAATTATGCTTTTATAAGTAGACATCACACATTGCTTGGAATGGAGTTTGTATCATAGGTAGTATCCCTTTGTACTAAAGAGCAGCTTTGTTTGTTCATTTGTTTGTTTGTTTATTTGTTTGTAGAGTTAAATTGAGACCTGCTGGTCCCCAAATTAGAGAAGTTCTATTGAACAACACAATAAAGAGAGAACCCATGTTGTTATCCCCTTACGTTTTGGTTGTCTCATTTTTAATTATTTTTAGTTTTTTTCCTTGAAAGGTTGTAAGAGGTAGAAAAAAGTGCCTGCAATGTTGAGCTACTTAAATCCAGTATGTGAGAAATGTTCTATTGAATAAAAACTTTTGCTTATTGTACATAAAAATTACTGTGTCACATTAATGTTTTAAGCTGTGGTGGAATGTTTGCAAAGGTGAGTACAATAATTCCTTCCATCCCAATATATTCCTTTCAATATGACTTTATCACTTGTATCAGGAAAAGAAATTCATTTATGTACTCCTTCAGTATGGCCTGGCCTTGTGACTTGTTTTGACCAATAGAATGCCGTAGAATTGACATGCTGAACTGACACTGCAGGAGGCCTTGCTGTTTCAACATTCGCCTTTTTGGAACATTGATGCCACCATGTGAAGTAGCTTGGCCTATAGTCTAGTGATTTTCAACTAGTGTGCCTCAAGAATTTTTAAAACATGTAATATCTGACTATTTAGTCAGGGGCACTAAATTTTTTTCCCTTAAATTTTCCAATAAAAAATGAAAACAGCCAACACAAAACTAGCTCTCTGGTGTAAATAAATCAAAATTTTACCTATATTTTGTCAGATCAGCAAAAACTATATTTTTTAGTGTACTACAGAGTTTCAGTAATCAGTTTATATATATCATGAGATGAAAGTGGTTGAAAATCTCTGGTGTAGGCCCCTTGAGTTTGAGACACCAAGTGAGGACAGTTACCCAACTGCACAGCCATACAGCCATTGGTGACCACAGCTAGCCCAACTATCTGGGCATGTAGATGGGGCCGTCTTTGATCATCCAGGCCTAGTAAAGCCCCCAAGAAAGATCAGAAGAACCATTCCATGAAGTTCAGCCCTAACTGTTGACCCTCACAACTATAAGCCAAGGAGATAGTTCTTGTAAGCCATTAATTCAGTTTTTTTTAAACTATTAAGTTTGAAGTGGTGAGATAGCAGTAGTTAATTAATTGATATACCTCTTAAGGAAAAGAGCAGATATTGGTGATGTTTATGTACCTTACATAAAGTAGGTAGTAAGGAAAAATTATTCAGTCAAATGAAATGAAATTAGTTGAAAACTTTGGTTGAAGAGAGTGGCCACTTCACCGGGCAATTGGGCAAGAGAAACTTCATCACTTACTAAACTTATGCCTATGACAGTCATTTCTACCTTCTGACAAAGATCTGTACTTGAGGCCAGCATAAAGTTTGTCTTCATAAAATCTCTTTTAATAGCCAAGGTTTTTACCTGCTTATATGTAACTCCATGTGAAAATAAATGCTCTGGGGAAATGTGAATAAAATTCCCCCATATTTTATTTAAGATGATTACATTGTTTTATTTAAAGTACACAATTATTTATAGTTATTTATTGCTATATATAAAATGTTTATAAATATCTTAGCTCTTTAAAACAAGTTTTGTGGTTTTACTGGTCATCAAATAAAAGGTAAACATTTCAAAGAATACTGGCGGTCAGTCAGTATTTCAACTGATTTAATATGAAGGTATAAAACTAATCATCAAAAGTGCAGTTAACTTGATTGTTTTAGAATTAGCATGTATTAAATATTCTATCCTATAATTCAATATTAATTAATGCATATAAAAGAAAATTTGAGCTTGAAGTTTATAGCATGAAATAACACGTTCAGTGACAGAAACAAATGGTTAAGGTTATAAAAACAAAATAGTGATAAGGAAGATATATATTTTTAATTTTCATTTTTGAATTTAAAAAAACACACATTGGAGGTGAGTGATTTTTTATGTTGTCAGATATGGAATTAGATTGACAAACACATTTTTAAAGGGGCTAAGTGATAATATGTGTGCTGTAAAGTTTACAAGTCTTTGAAATATATTAGAAAGGGTTTTTTCTTTGTTTACCAAAAAAGTTAATTTTAGTCACAGAAAGGATAGTTTTTGTTGAATTTCATTCAAAAAAGGAAGAAAGAAATCTGCATCTTTCATTAAAATCTCCATCAGCCATGTTTCCATTAGAGTTCACTGAAAAATGACTCATAAAACCAACAATTTTATGCATCAGGTGACAGGTTTTGACAGAAACAGCACTGCAGTTTTTGTGATATGCTACATTCTAAATGCTTAAACTGTGTGATTAGGTGTGCTTTATATGACTTCCACGTGCTTAGCTAGCAAAATCTGAGTTTATTTATACAAAATTATTCAAGTGAAAAAAATGGTGTCTCCATGTGAGCAAAGTCAGACCTCAAAAGAGGCCATAGGGGATTGACTAGTCTTTTATTATCAAGTGAGCCATTCTAGCTCTGCTACAAATAAGGCACAAGCCTTTTTGGTAACACAATGGACTTCTTATTTTCAACTGACACAAAAATAAAAATAATGAATCCCACCATCTGATAAAGTAGTGTTTTGTTTTGTTTTTGTTTCAGCTTCTATTAGCTCAGGTCTAATTAAAGAAATATGTATATTTATTTATATATATATCATGTTCTACACTTGTAGTATGTGTATCAGAAATTTCTGGTTTTTTTACATGAGAAATATCTGATTGCCGGTTTTGCCACTTTTTAGGAACTTATCTGTGGGCATATTTTAGAAAAATTATATTAGAGTCATCTATTTTATTAAGATTTTATTTATATATTTTTCTAGAAGGGGAAAGGGAGGGAGAAGGGGAAAGAGAGAGAGAGAGAGAGAGAGAGAGAGCGAGCAAGCTAGTGAAACACCGATTGATTGCCTCTTGTACGCTGCCAACTGGGGACGTGGCCCAGGCATGTGCCTTAACCAAGAATCAAGTTTGTGACCTTTTGGTTTGTGTGACAGCACCACTGAGCCACACCAGTCAGGGCGAAGAGTCAGCTGTTTTTTATTTAGAATTGAGAATCCAGTTGTTAAAATGTTCATATTGACTTTCTCTACTTTTTTGTTGGATGAGACACTACACTCCTTATTGTTAATGTGTAATATTAATCATGTAACTTAAACTGATAAAAGCCATTTTCTTATAAGGGAAGTGAAAAGAGGACATACTTCAGAGAGAAAGTACTCTAGGTTAGCAACTCTAAGCTTCATGACATTTGGACAGTCGATTTCTGAAACTCAGAAATATTCATCTTTGAATTGGAGATAATCTCTTGAAAATGATGGCAGTTTTAGGGGTGCCTCCTGGATAATAGATATCCCCCAAATTATTACTATTTTAGAACTGATATATTAAATGAATTTTAATGTTTATTTCTTTGATCTCAGCAACTAACTTGAAAACTTTATTATTTGTGGATACTTATATATATATAAGTATCCTCGCAGTCTCCGTACATGTAATGTGAATATCTCACTTTTTTCCCTGTTAAGTTTTTGTTTTTTTCTTACTTGATTTTTATTGTTTACACTATTACAGATGTCTCCATCCCCCTCTCCATTGCTCCATTTTATATATATATATATATATATATATATATATATATATATAAAATACGTAGAATAATTCTAAAGGCTTTATCTTTGAATGAAACTAGAGATTTCCTTGTGATATTCATACGTTGAAGCAAGGTACAGGTGAATCTACTGGAAGAAAAATACCTGCTTTATATGTTACATATTTAGAATCATTTTTGAGATAATAGATGGCATTCAAGCTAAGTAATTAGAGAATTAATTTTTGACCCTTGTTAATGAAAACACAGAGTATAGTGAAGCATATTAATTGTTGAGTGCCCATTTGAAATGCTATAAAGTTAAAGATAGTGTTCCAAACCCTATAGTTTTTAAATATTTTATTATGTTCATCAATTAATTCAAGTTATTTTCTTTAATGTAATATGTATATAATTAGTTTCAAAAATCCAAATATTTTGAGATCAGTTCTGACTCTCAAAGTAAATTATAACAGAATTCACTAAAATGGATTTCTTTATGTTCTTAATTCCAAGTTATATCAAAATTTCCTTTAATAGCTTGAAATTCAGTGTAGAAAAGTTTTACTAAGCAACTCTTATAATTTCCAATTGTCTCCATTTAATGTCTTTGAATTTTAAAGTTTTGAAAACAGTCCCTAGAAATAAAAACTGAAATTTTCAATTGATATGTTGAAAGGTTCCGATCACTTCCCATTCCTACCCCTTTCCTAAATGATGATCTCCCAGTGCTTATCTCTGAACTCTTGTGTTTTTCACTCTCTAGGTCACACTCTCTTGGCCTAATGTTCTCAGGGCAGGAGGGTGTAGCTGTTTCAGTGGAAGCCCTTATGGTTTGTGTGTGTTTTGGCTCAGCATTGCATCCTCTGACGCTAGGGCAGTCCTTGCACCAAGCTGGGTTTTATTTACTATTTATTAAATGGATAAGTGAGAAGATCATCACGAGATCTCTCTCTCTGAAACTAGCAGATGCAACAATTATCAGTGAAGATGTGCTAAGTCTATTTGATTTCCTCCTCATTCTTTCCCTGTTCTTTTGTGCCTGCTTCCTTGCTCAGTCTTTCTTCCTTCTTCTTTCTGCTTTTAATATTTTCCCCCTGGAAAGACAATAAACACCTCACTGAATTACATTTTATAGGAAATAATTTTAAAAGTTATTTCATAGGCAAAAAAAAATATAAAAATCATCCTTGAATATCCCTCTAACCATCCATAATGTGTCACAGTGATTCACACAACTAAAACAATGACAAAGGAGATGGGCAATGGAGAGGGGGATGGAGACATCTGTAATAGTGTAAACAATAAAAATCAAGTAAGAAAAAAACAAAAACTTAACAGGGAAAAAAGTGAGATATTCACATTACATGTACGGAGACTGCGAGGACAGAATTCTAAATCCTATTCCATAGGAATAGTATTTAAAACTGCCTAAATTGTAAAAATAGAATGTCTCTCTCTGTCTCTGTCTCTCTGTCTCTCTGTCTCTCCCCCCTCTGAGTATGTGTAGTTAAGTTCAGATCATTTAAATGTGTTTTTATTTTAATCGTATATAGTGAATGCAAAGATCATGACTTTGGGTAAAACAGACACTGATTCTAGTATCTAGTTACTTTTTACTAACACGGGAACCGTGGGCAAAATACTTACCAAGTATATATTTGTATGGCTAGAGAGTCTCATTTGCAAGATGGTAATTTAACAATATTTATATTTAGGACTGTTTTTTAATGTAGAATAAATAATACCTGTAAAGAATTTAAAACAGTAACCAGTACATAGTAAGTGTTTAATAAATGTTAGCTATTATCACGAGATCCAGCTTAAAGGTGACAACATCAGTTTTAAAATAGTCAAAATGATTAATGTAACTTTATGTAACCTAATACCAAAATGTGTTTTCCTATACAAACATAAATTAATTACAGAAATCAATGGAAAAGATTATAGAGTTTGCAGAAATAGGTTTGAATATCAAGAGCACACATATAAGCTGAGGTCCATCAAATTGCAGTATTCTACATTTTCCATTTCTTCAACTTTCTCATTAAAGTTAGTATTTCTTGCATTTTCTTCTGTGTTATTTATGTTATAGTATGTTAGGGCTAAAAGGAATTAGATATAATCCAACTTCTAGAAAAAAGAGATTTTTTTCCTTGTCAAACAGCTGTATAACTGAGGTATGAAAATTTTAGTTAATATCCCTGATTATTTTTGAAAATTATTAAATTTTTGTAACCATAGTTTTCACTTGACTCCTACCTAGATCACTGAAGACAGAAACTGTATCTTATTAGCTGTTAATTTCCAGGCCCCATTCGAGTACATGACATGTAGCTGTAATTTAACAAATATTTGATTAATTTACATCAATTAACTATCCAAACAAAGGCAAATAACAAGTTGACCTTTTATAATGTGAGTTTCCAGGAAGAAAGAAAAGACGAATCACTGGGAGACTGAAAGACCTCTGACGTGGTTTAAGTGTCTGCAAATACAGGCCCTTTCTCTCCCTCCCTCCATTAAACCAGCACAATTGTTCTCAATCTTGACTTCTCATCCATGATTAGACCTGGATTGATCAGTATGCTCACAGGGGTTTTAAAAATAGAACTTGTGTGTAGCCTTGTTTGAGGTTGGCATCTCCTTCAAAATCTTCTTGAACTGTTTGTCCATTCATGGCACAGATATCTGCCAGTGAATTCCTTTTTTAAAAAAGAACTTGTCTAGGACATTGCTGATTTTGATTGCTACTCTGTTGTTTATCATATGAAGATCACTGTGTTTGGAAAAAAAAATTAAGCATTCAGTTTAGTTTGTTTTTGCATTTTGCAATGCCCTGCCTTGCTAAATGTAGCAGAGTCTCTAGTCGACCTCATTAATTTCTGTATATTTCCAGTGTCATCGCAAGGATTGTCCACTGATGCTGAACTCCAGACTCTTTTGCAATCAAAACTCTCCTGGTTCATACCAGGAGAGTACATGAAAGGCATAATGAGGGGCATCATATTTAGGGAACATTTTAATTTAGTTGTTACTTATACTAATACATCTTGAGGCAGGAAGATGTAAATACATATATTAATCTTCAATGCAGTAACAATTTATGTTATGACACTACTTTAAATCTGTATTGATATCATCTGTACAGAAAGTTATTGAATTTATAATGTATCTGACCTATAACACTTCACAGCATGACATGTTGAAAGGTTGTCCTTTGAATATTTCCTTGATATTCTTCTAAGTTCATAAGAAGCCATTAAATAAATACCCTTGAACATTTTAATAATATTATTAATTTTTATTATAGTTAATTTTGACCTATTCTTTTCTCCCACTCTAATCACTAATGCTATTTATAGTATTTGTTTATATGCATTCATTTATGATAAAAGTTGGCATGCTGCTAATTCAGTTTGTTGGGACACCTTATGAATTATCACAGTTTGAAAAAGTTAGTTTTGCCTTATAGAGTAATTATTTCCACACTCAGGCTGCACCTGTAATTTAGTCTGTCATCTTCCAGGTGTGTGGAAGTGGCTTAATACTAAGAGATGGCAAGAGAAATTGCTTAAGTAGTTTACTGTTGCTAATGTAAAGAAGATTTTTTAAAATTTTGTGGCCTATACTTCAAAATATAAAATTACTATGCAATAACAAACCACAGAATGAAACTGTAATGCTGATCAGCTAAAAGCAACCAATTTAACTATTTCTAAAATGAACTGAACTACTATTATAATTAGCAAAACTTACATGTTGATTAATGACAAAATATTTTCATTTTTGAGAAAACTGAATCATTAAATAGAACTTGACAAATGTTTGAACAGTTATAATTATCAATGAAAAACTTTTTAAAAAAAGTTTTATTTTTTTTAAGGGAAAGAATGTATAGTAGCTGACATTAGGACAAAACAGTGAACTGAATGTAAGGAAGAGTAAAAACCTGTTTTTTCTTCCTTTTAACAAAAATGTTGGTGATAATAGTCAATATGCCCTTTTTATTCATTCATTAGCAAATATCAAATACCATCATCATATACATGATCTCATTTGCAAAGCAATTTTCACATAATATTTCACTTTATTGGAAGGTCCTTTGGGTAAATGGCAATGAAGAAATGTTGTCAATAAAGTGTCTCTAAATGCTGAAGGAATCTGCAAAGTGAATGCAAATTTTTATTCCATTTCCACTTACAACAAAAGATATCATCAAGACTTCATGTTTTATAGTACAGTGATAGAGGAATTATTCATAAAATGTTATTATTTCTATATCAATTTGAATTCTGAACACACTCTTCAGTACCCTGGTGTAAAATATGCTAAAATGTCAGAGTACATTCTATACAGAACTACAAATAAATAGAATGCAATTGCATAATAACTAGTAAAAACAGTGTTAAAAGCTATTTTGTTTTACTTGTATAGTGAGCTTTTTCATAGTCAGACACAGTAGGCAAATTAGTCATTGAAGATCCAAAACTAAGAACGAACACAAGTTGCTATCTGAGAACGTGAAACATAATTACATATGTTTTGCTGATGATGGAAGAAACCTCAAGGCTTGGCCCTGCTTCAAAGGAAAGAATCTTAGCTTAGTAGCAGGGAGGTAGGGGACAGTCTGGGCTAATGGGCAGAGATTCATGTGAAAATATGATGTTTTAATATAAGCTAAAAATATACGACATGCTGAGTTTTGTGTCCAAAACTTCCCTCTGTTCCAATTACCTAAATATTGAGTTCTAATGTACAGAAGTGAGAAATTCTGTGGCAAAACTAAAATGAAAAGGAAACAAAACTTTTTTTTTTATCCTGATGCACGTAGGCAGCAATCCAAACAGTAGGTCGTAGGTACCATATGTGCTGTGCTTTCCTCCCCGTGGGGATGACGTCTTAAACACTGAAATGAATGGGTTTGTGTGAATTCTGCCAGGTCCTTTTTGTTTCATCTCAACAGAAGGTGGTTCTTCCTAATACAATGCGCCCTCACAAGACTCAACATTAATTGTCAAAAAGAAGACTCAGCGTAGCCAATGTCTTTTCCTGTCATTTAGTTCCCATCATCTAATAAAACTCAAAACTCTGGGTCACAATCTAAATATGGTGATGTGAAGCACCTTGGGGATGTCCCCATTTAGGCATCGATTTCCCTGGCTTCCCCATTACATCTTCTTTCTGTCCCAAGAGTGCTGAAGGATTATTTGTTGCTTTTTAGATAAATCTTGATTCTTGATCCCACTTGGAGTAGAGATTAGGTTCTCCCTCCAGCCCTTTAAAGTCCAACACACCCAGATTTGCCGTGTGTGGGCAATCTGCAGGCACTATTAGCCTCGCTTGAGTAGCTCTTGATAACACCCTCTAGGAAGTCAATTAAAGATGTCAGGGGGTGGGCCGGACTGCCTTCCTCTTACTAACAGGCATTTGGAGGGTGGGAAATGGAACTGGTAGGTAATTTTTAGTTCTTGAGGCACTGAGAGGCCCCTCATTGGTTTTATTTTTTCCTCTTGCTATTTCAATCATTTTTTTCCTTTATGTGATCTGGAAATAATTATATACTTTAATCTTTAATCTTAGCAATAGCTACGTAGTATTGAGCATCAGATACCCAACTTAGTAAATGATGAAAACATTTGTCCAGTAATTAAAAATATAAAGAGAAAGAAAATGTACAAATTTGAGTCTAGTGGAAATGTGATTTGAGGAGCTAATGTCTGTGTTAGCATATTTACATTTAAACTAAAATGAAATAATTCTTTAATAAGAATTAGGCATAAAATTGCTTGGTATTGAAGTAGTCATTCTTTGCCTCTGATATGCTAAAAATTTTGACCTACTTTTTGTATGTGTTTTCAATGGGAAAGATTACCCCAAAGGTGAAGTTTGATTTTTTTCTTAATTAATATAAAGTAAAATTAAAGTCATACCTTTTTACATAAATAAATTATTATAAATATTTAAATGGAATATTTCTACCCAATAAACTTTACTTTGCTTAAGCAAAATGTTTTTCAAAGTTATTTATTAAGTATTGCATTGTTATAATAGATTAGCAATATAACGGAGAAGTTTCTACTTTATTGTTTTTTATCTGCTACTTTGTTATATATGTACTTATTAGGAAGATTGTCACTGTAGGGAGGTATATACTGTATGAGGGAGAATATATAACTTAAAACATCACTGTCTTTTTAATTATGCAAAGCATGATGATAAGTGAATACTTTCTCTTTTCCAGGTATGTACTAAATGCCAAAAATGCTTTTATTTAATCCTCTTGCCACCCTAGATGATAGGCACTATTATCTCCATTTTACAGATGAAGAAGCAGAAGCTTAAAGAGGTTGGATAACTTGTACCAAATCCCACAGCTAATAAGCAATAAAATCAGGAATTAAACTGATTTGGTGATTCCATTCACCAAAACCTGTTGGTCTAACTTGCAGGAGGTATGGAGTAGCTGAAGATGCAAGGTTCTCTTTGTGCAAGGTTCTCTTTGTGCTTGTAATTGTAAAAATATAAACTCAGAATGATTCACCCCCTCTTAGAAATGAATTATCACCAAGAAGATTACATGTATTTTCTAGTGTTCTATTAAAAATAAGTGAGAATAAAAGAAACCAATGAGGAGAGTTTTCTCCACCTTCTGAATACATATTTTGCCACCTCTCTTACCATCTTGCCCAAGCCACTGCCATCTGGAGCCTGAACCAAAACAGGAGTCTTCCTGCATCTGCCCTTTACCCCTTAAAGGTCTTTTGTCCGCCAAATGGATTGTCTTAAAGTGTAAGTCAAATCATGTTCCTCCTCAGATTGACTTGCCTTCTCAACCAGAATACAATTCATAGTCTTTACTATGGCCCTCACAACCCTGTGTGGTCTGTCTGGCCCCT
The DNA here is from genome assembly GCF_004126475.2 of Phyllostomus discolor. Lineage (NCBI taxonomy): Eukaryota > Metazoa > Chordata > Mammalia > Chiroptera > Phyllostomidae > Phyllostomus > Phyllostomus discolor. Next base: position 64,747,846 of record NC_040904.2, read on the forward strand.
GCGGCCCCTCTGAGCTCATCTCCTCTCCCTGAACCCTATCCTGTCCAGCCATTGTGGACTCTTAAGATGTGTCAGATGTGCCAGGTAGGCTCCTGCCTTACGGCCTTTGCCCTTGCTGTTTTCTCTGCCTGGAACATTCTTCCTTATTTCTGTGTGGCTCACTAACTGCTTCAGTCACTGAGTATCTCACCTTGACAGAGAATGTTTATTGGTCACCCTATTGAGATGTAACTCACATACCATGAGATTCACTATTTTAAAGAAATAGACAATTCAGTGGTTTTAAATATGGCTTATTGAACTTTGGGAGTGAGCACGTTTAAGAAGAAATATTGCTAAGTGGAACTTGGGACCTTTGATGGTAGGAGACACGTTTGGTCATATTGGCCCTGAATATAATTTCTTTCAACTGTTAATTTCATTAATGGGCCAAGTATCTTGTACATTGATCAACTGTTTATGGTTGTGTGAATGACAAATAACATGATAGATTAAAATAATTGTTAATAAAAATTTAAGCATTAAAAAATTTAAAAATTGAAAATAGAAAGAAGAGTGAAGCTGAATAAACATTCATTTTTATTGAAGGAAGAGATTGACTTACACATTAAAAAATAAAATAAAAACTGAAATCTTGAGAGCTTAATCATACCATTGGAAAAACTCTAATAGTTCATTACATAGGAAGACAGCAGTGTAACTTATCTGCAACTCACTCATCATTACCTTTTGTTATCCAGTTTTTTTAATGCAAAAAGCGACTGTACAGAATCATGCTCATATAGAGATTTATTCAGAAAAGCAAAATTCATCATGAATTTTGAATTACATATAGATTTAGCCTACTGTTCAAAAATACCATCTCACATCATGACACGATAACTGATTACATTGAAAACCTTAGTTACCAAGTTAATAATTTTTACTATACTATATTGGGTTAAGAATTTATAAATTGTCTGTTATGCCTGAATTTCTACCACAGTAATTTCAAGGAGTACACTCGAATCCTGATTGACCCTCATATTAACTGGATGTTGCTGGCATTTTGGAAACCCTGTCTTTTCCTTCATAAACCTGCCTATCTGGCAGGTTCATTGGGAGGTTTCCACTAACCTTACAAGCAAGAAATCTTGACCACTATTAAACAATGATTTATTCCACCCTACTAGACAACTGAGATATTTTAATTTAACATTCAGAACATGATCTTGAAAAGGTCAATGATGTAAATTTATGACTTTTTCTGACCATTTAAATAATATAAAATTTTAGTTAATTTTTAAATGTGAAAATAAGAAAGTATTTCCATTTCATGGAAGATCATTGTGCAGTAACGCCTCTTAGAGCACACTGTATTCTTTACTAAAACCAAGATGGATAATTTCTTATATATTTATTAGATAAAATCATTAATCCATTTTAGGGAACATTCTACTAACAATTCATAGGTAATAATCAACTATATCCTGTTTAGGTGATGACAGGAATTATAATTCAGCAAATATTTACTCTATACTTATTTTACACCAAGAATACCATTCTGGACCCTGGGAAGACAACAGTAAACCAAATGAGCTTGTTTTGTGCTTTCATAGAAGAGTTAGCTTCCATTCTATTGAAGACAGATAGATAATGAACAAATAGGCAAACAAGAATAATTTCACATACTGATATGTGATATGCGGGGGGGTGGGAATATCCGAGAGCTGTGATATGTGTGGCTTTCTTGCTTCTTTAGGGTGGGTAGTCATAGCAGAGAACCAAGAATAATGGACACATTAAAGGTAGTTTTAGGAGAAGAACATTCCACGGTGTATAGTATAGAAATAATACCTAAGGAAGTCATTGCCTTACTAGAAGAAGGGAAGACCCTGTGTGGCTTGGGAAGAAAAGAGCAAGAGGAGTGGGTACTATGTGATGAGAGGCCACATCTCAAGATGCCTTGTTGGCCAGAGTAAGGCTTTGGAGTTTTTTGTAAATGCAATGAGTCCTTCTGAGAATTTTAAGGAGGACGATGGCAACGTTTATTTTATAATTTTAAAAATGTTGCTCTGTTTACTATGTGGAGTATTGGCTATAAGAAGGAAATGAATAAAAGTAAGATTGTTAAGCATATCAGTTGGTTAGAGCATCATCCTGTTACACCAAGGATGTGAGTTTGATTCCCAGTCAGGGCACATACAAGAAACAAGCAATGAATATATAAATAAGTGAAATAACAAGTTGATATCTCTCTCTCTATCTCTTTCTCTTTCTCTCTCTCTTCCCTCTCTCTCATATCAATACATTATTTTTAAAAAATAAGAATGGTAAGAGTCAGGTGCAGTATTTATGACAGATGATAGTAACTCAGACCAAGTGACAGGAGTAAAGAAGATAAAGAAAAATAGATGAATAGATTCTAGGTAAGTTTATAGTCATTGGACCTTACTGTGGACAACATGTATGTGTTTGTATGTGTGTGTCCAAAAATAATAACTACTTGAGCAATTTGTATGCAATGGCTTCACATACAAAAACATGGAAGATTGGGGGGATGAAGAGTAGTCTGAAAAAAAGTTAAGAATTCAGTTTTGGCCATGTTAAGTTTAAGATACTCCTAAACACGCAAGTGTTGATGTCATGCAGGCAGGTAGATTCACGTCTGGAGTTTCCGAGAACTCAAGTCTGTAGACATTCATTTTAGAGTTATCAGCTTGGAGGCAGGACTGGCAAAAATTACTTATGAAGAATGTGTGTTTGTGGCGCTCCATTTTTAAGTGGTAATGACTGTGTTTTAAGATGAGGAAGTTTCTGACAAAGTACTTGTGAGTAATGGCTAGTGGGGGGAAAATTAGGATAGGAACATAAGATAGGAAATAAACATTTAAATTAGATATATTTTAGGCAGTACTTTAATAGTAATTATTTCATGTAGGAATAATTACTATTGGGAGACAATACCAAAAAATCACTACAGGAATTCTCCACATTTTAAATCTCAGCAATATGACCAAACACCTACTTTGGCTTAGCTACTACAGGAGAGAAAAATGAAATAATTATATCTGAAGTGGTGATATAGCTAATTTCCTATATAATTTCCGCCTGATTCTTCAAGCTAGTGATATAATATATTCATACAAAGCACAATATATTACCTAGTGAAGACAATTAACTGTAATTTGATGAAGTCATATACTGTTGTATAGAAACACTGTATAAACTATACATTTTATATTTATATATATAAAGATAAATGAAGAGTATATTAGCATATTTTTGTATTATTTCAAACAATCTTCCAAGGCCACTTTTTATATTGTAAAAATAAAAACAACCAGGATTTTGCAGTAACACAATTATTTTTAGAAAATATGTTATTAATTATTGATCTGCTTAATTTAGAGGATTATTGAAAATATACGTGACTCTTATTATGCAAATATATTCAGTTTTTAAAACAATTTAAATGATAACAAAGCATTCTCTTTTTCTTTATATCATATTACAGTAATGAAGCTGTTACCTCTCAGTATGCATTTTAATGAGTTTTAACTAACATTTTAATGAGCTGACATTATCATAAACCAAAGGATTAGACAAAATTTAATTTATTGGTATAGAGAAAGGAAAGTTCCTCAAGAGTTAATTATAGGTTTAAGATGAAATATAATTCACTTAATGATAAACCACCAATAATCATCCTATAGGAAAAACTATATTAACAGTTTGAGTAACCTGCACATACATGTATCCTTTTCCTCACCTTTAAAATATAAAAAACTAATGATGTATTATATGTCCAAATCATGAGAAATGTAAAAGCCATAGACATATCACAGAAAACAAACCAAAATTTTTGTAAAGTTAAGCAAGGTTTTTTATATTTACCTTAAAAAAAACTTGATGAAGGAAAGCCTCCAAATGGAGATATGTTAGTTTTTATTTTTAAAAGAGAAATCATTTATAATTCCCTTGATTCATGTACTTACAGTGGGTTTACAATTTGTAATGTGAGAGAGATGAAGAAAAATTTTTCAAAGTAAACTGCATCTTGGCTTTTGTGGGCCATGTGTTGACAGTAAACATATGTGATGGTTTGCACCGCTGACGACGAAAGCAGGGTCACCGGTGCACGCTGTTCCCCACTGCCTCCTCACTCTGTGTCTGGGCCTCTGCTGAGGCCCTGAAGGGCCCAGTCCAGATCAAAAGGCTGTCATCTCACTCACCATCAGATCTCCTGCACCTACCTCATACTAGGCCTTCAATGTATCTTCAATGAGAAGAAGAGACTTCTCAACACTAAAGTGTTCTGAATTTTTATTCTATCTTCGAAAGTAACTAATTAATCAAGTTATATATTTTGATCACTGAGATCAGGCCTATCACCATCCCACAGATATGGTATTGACATTTATATTTCAAAGCACCATTCATCCATAAACTTGCAGTTTGCATCACTGCATGAGACTCTTGTGAGAACACGGGCTTTCAAAACCTCTTCATAACTCTGTGTTGAATCTGGTTGGGATAGATAGTACGATCTGAAAACAGGCTTAGTGAATATTCTTTTTATTGATACATTGTTAAATACATATATTAGTAAGTAATTAATACATTTATAGGGATCAAAAAGCTTGAAGTGGATATAGGGAAGTTGCCCTCTCCCATCCCTTGCTCCCAAGTTTTGTTTTTCTCCACAAAGGCATTTGTTATTATTAGTTTCTTGTGCATTCCTCCAGAGATTGTTTTGTGTGCATGCAAGCACATTCCAGCATGATTCTTTTCTTTTTCTCATTAATTAAAGCATACAGTGCATGTTCCACAACCAGCTCATGAAGATGGCTCTTCTAAAAAGCCTTTCTTGTGGAAAACAGTGTTTTCCTCTTTTGTAATTTAGTGCATTTTCAATATACCTCTCAACACAGCTGTCTTCTACTACATGCTTTTTATTCTCTCAGATTGTATACATGGTTATTTTAGCAAATTTCTTTAGTACCTTGAGGGAAAGATTTCTGCTTCAAATATGTTGTTTTCCTTAGTGTGTTATATAGTACCTTGCACTGACAAAATATGCAGTATGTACTTATTAAATAAAAGAGAAATGATTAAAAAACTCTTATGTTACCACTAATAAATAGTTGCAACTAGACCTGATTGAAAAGTGAAAAATAACCCTGGCTGGCGTAGCTCAGTGGATTGAGTGCGGGCTTCGAACCAAAGCGTCGCAGGTTCGATTCCCAGTCAGGGCACATGCCTGGGTTGCAGGCCACGGCCCCCAGCAACCGCACATTGATGTCTCTCTCTCTCTCTCTCTCTCTCTCTCTCTCTTTCTCCCTCCCTTCCCTCTCTAAAAATAAAGAAATAAAATCTTTTAAAAAAAGTGAAAAATATACAATTTATTTGGTGTGAATTAAAGCAAAATTAAGTGCCATCTTAAAATTGCCTTTTAAAAATGAACTGGGGAGAAACTGGGCAAGCAAACTTTTGGATTGGGAGAAACTAATAACATTTTATTGTCCTCTTAATACTTTATAACATAAATAATAGCATCAATGCATTTCACTTCAGGGTTCTATCATTAGATGTCAATCCCAGATCCTATAGTACTAATTTACAGTAATTATCACTGTCTAGTAACAGTCATATAGTATTTGACTGTGTGACCCTCAAGATCTTAAGGAAACATTTTATAAACAGGGTTCTTGAAGATTATTAACTATTTAACAGTCAAAGGAATTAAAAATTGAAAACCATTAAACTTACTTAAACTCAATACAAAAATAGAATGAAAGGACCACTCTTGTTTCCTAGTATTCCTAATTCCTAAAGACGATAATGATTTTCTTCAGTCAAGTGCTTTTTTTACTTGACACATGCTTTACAAAGGCCACTTTGTTTACCCTTTATAACAATCTAAAGACATATGCTTTTCTATCCCCATTTTATAGATGAGGAAGCTGAGACTCCATATGAGACTTGCATGAAACCATCCAGTGAATAAAGTAGCAGAGCTGAGACTCAAATTCAGGTCTCTAAGCCCATTAGTTTAACCATAAGGCCATGTTGCCCCCTTGCAAAGTAATAATACTTCCATAAACATTTATTAAATGGAAGTTCCAGGCTCCATGAAAGGAATGGGACAACTGGTGGAGAGGGATTACTTACAGTATATTTCAGAAATAGAAAACAAACTTATTTGTGAAGGCCCTAAGGTGGAAAAGAGCATGCTGTGTTCCAGGACATGAGAAAAGACCAGTGTGGGTCAAGTATTATGACCGAGAGGACCAAGACGAGGCTGTAGAAATGTCAGAGGGCAGACTACATAGAACTAAGGTGGGGGTAAGTGAACATGTGCCCTAGATATTCTGGAACTCTCCTGGCATAATTATGAAGAGTTCCTTCTTTTGCTTTCCAAAGTGTATAATATGCAGGATAAAATATATGGTTATCCAATTCAAAAGTAAAGTTGACCATTTTGGATTTTGGAAGGAATGAATAAATTTTTTCCAGCTACTTGGAATATTATAAGAGAAATTAGAAGTCTTTTAGTCCAAACTACATACCAAAATTTATCAACCGACAACATCCCCAGGGATTTGTTGTAGCCATCTCACATGTGGTCTCACTAAAGCAAGATCTTCCTTTAAATAAACATGGAAAAAACATGTAAAAGTCAGTATTACATATGTGCTTTAGACATTAGTGGATAAAAATATGTAACATCTGATTATTTAGGGTCTAATAATTTTTTTGAAAATCATCCCATTGCCAACTTCACCTTTTCCTTTTGTTTCCCACACTTTAGACATTTTCCCCTACATTCCAAATAGTTACAATCTGACTGTTCATTGATAGTACCAGGAAAAAGTTTCTAATTTTAACATTTGTAGACAGTTTTGGGGAAGAGTTGGGTGAATGGTTGATGAAAATGGCTAACATTAGGAATATACTAATTAGCAATTTTTTTAAAGATTTTATTTATTTACTTTTAGAGAGGGAAGAGAAAGAGAGAGAGAAAGAGAGAGAGAGAAACATCAATATGCGGTTGCTGGGGGCCATGGCCTGCAACCCAGGCATGTGCCCTGACTGGGAATCGAACCTGCGATGCTTTGGTTCGCAGCCTGCGCTCAAACCACTGAGCTATGCCAGCCGGGGCTAATTAGCAAATTTTAATAATGTGGTATCACGAATAGCCTTGATTAGGACAAAATGAAGAAGGTGTGGTAGACTTTTTGATAAACCCTTCAAGTCTTGATACCCTCTCACGCACAAAAGCGAAAACAAGCACACACAGCTAGTTATCATCCCTGTATGTGGAGTTGGTGCTTCTCCAAGTGAGAAAGAAGTGTCTCTGTCTGTTCATTTTTGCCCCTGACTGTTTGGAGTAAAGGTGTATGAGACCTTGTTCTAGGAATAACAGTAGGACACAGAAAATGTAAATACAGCCAGAGACACAGAAGGCAGTTTGATTTATTCCCTCATATATCAAGGTTGGTGGCCAAGGTTGGCTCCAGAGTATACCAAAGGAAGAAACTTTTTAAATCTCTGTATTTAAGATGAATTCATTCTAGTGTCATACAAAATATAAAAGTTTGATTAATATATATGTGAATTTTAAAGTAGTTAAATACATTTGGAGAAAACACACTTATGTACATTTTCACTTGAGAACTCATTATTTCTTACACCTAAAAAGATACTTATCATTTGTTCTTAAGTGTCAGTTGTTGTTTTGTTTTGTTTTTTCTTCATAGACTATATAGCAAAGTTGGCAGAGTAGGATAACAGGGTAGGGACTTAGCACCAGGAACAAAGAAATTGGGCTTGTCGTAAGTAAACAAAGATTGTTAAGCACACTGTTTTTCAGTTGTCAGTGGTGTAGTATGCATTTTCTGAAATAATTTAACTGTTGTGTTTGGCACATTTGCATTCACAAAAAGTGCCTGGATATGCTCCTTGCTTCCACTTCTCCTGCTTAGCTGTCAAAACATGGTGATGCTTTTGAAGATTTATGGTGGATGGGTAATGAGATTGCTGAATGTTAACTGCAGCATTCAGAATTCATTTGGTGGCAAAAGAAAAGAAGGGTATTGGGTCTTTGGGATACAGTAGAGAGTTGATAGAGCTTTTTAAAAATCAACCAGTGTAAAAATAAATATGTTATATTCTGGATTAGGAAACATTTCAAGCTTCTTGTCATGTGGTAATCAAATAGAACAGTTACCAAAGAATATGGGATATCAAATTACATCCATTTCAGCAAAATTCATGACAGCTCAGAGTAATGCCCATATTTTGTGGTGTGAACATATGCAAATCTTAATATTGGATGAGAAAAACCAAAGAGTCCACAGGCATATAGAACATGACTTTTTTAAAAAATGCATGTGTTGTTGTGTTAAAAATCCAAATAGGTCTCATGGAGTTTGGCTTTGGTCTGTGCTCTTGGGTAAAAGAGGAAAAGAAACAGTGTCCTCTCAAAGGGGTCATTTTTAAGTTCATGATATGGTGGATTCATGGTTACCCTCTTAAATTAGACCTATAGAGATTATGGTTAAAAAATGTGTTGTTAAAATAGGTGAAATGATAGAAATTGTGAAATCAGCAGAATTAATTTGGAAGCCCATGGATGATGCACTATAATGTATATCCCTCTTATGCAAGGATTTGTTGAGGTTCAGGTAAAGAAGAAAAAAAAAAAGGTAAGGTACTAGCAGTTTTGAGTAACTGGCATTCTTGACAAGGAAGGTTGACCTTGACCTCCGTCGGTTTCCAACCATCATTTCATCAGCAGGGGTGAGATTACTTTGAGACCCTGCCAATAGGTAATAAATAACACATAAATTCCAGGACACCCTTGCACTGCAGGGTGTCCTAATGTGTAATAATCCTTAGACTATTGAGTTTATAACTCATGACATCTGGCAGCTACTTGGCATTGTAATTCATGTTGATCACACACATCAGAATACACCATGGGAGAGAAATATCAGCAATAACTGGGCAAAATTTTGGAGAGGGTGGAGTGACAGGAAGATGTTGCTGAGACTGTGTAGCTTTGTGAACTTTGCAGTGATAGAATGCTGTACACACCAGTGCCTTCAGGTAAGGTCTAACAAGGCACGAGGAAAAGGTAATCAGTTGGGACCCAGAATAATGCAGCACATTAATATTTACTTGATAACACTCTTTATTCTTTATTCAGATTGACAAATGTAACTATGACAGTAATGAATTCTGAAATTTGAATTTAAATATATACTGGTATATATATAATATTTATATATTTATATTGTATTTATTTATTTTCAGAGAGAGGGGAAGGGAGGGAGAAAGAGAGGGAGAGAAACATTGATGTGTGAGAGAAACATCAATCAATTGGCTCTCACACGCCCTCAGCTAGGAACCTGCCCTGCAACCCAGACATGTGGCCTGACTGAGAATCGAACTGGAGACCTTTCAGTTCACAGGCTGTCACTTCATCCACTGAACCACACCAGCCAGTGATACACACACACACACACACACACACACACACTTAAGTTTAAATGTGCACATAAACATATAAATACATTGAATTAATTTTTTACAAATATATGTAAATGACCATTGATCCCCTCAAATTTTTCTTTTCTTTTGTGTAATAGTGAGGGCTAAATGAGGAGGGAGGGAGAGGGAGGGATGTGGGAGAAAAATGGGAAAGAGGGAAAAAAAGACTTTCTACACAGCACCTATAATAAGCATTCCTGATGCCTTGCGGCCTCACTGCTGGCTGAAGACTTGAGGGTCATGCGGCATGAGCCAGATTGAAAAGCAAGAAGCAGACAGATGGTTATTTGTAATCATCTTATAAATATAAATCCTATGAAGATACTGTGATTATTTATTTATTTGTTTATTTATTTATTTATAGCCAAACCCAGATCTAGAGAAAGAAGAGGATAGTATCAGAAGCTTGAGAAAGGTTGTTTTCCCCTTATAACCATCTTAAGGAACATTATTGATGCTTTAAAAAAATTGCTAGCCTTTGTAGTTCTGAATTTCAAAGTCAATGTATTCTTTCTTCTAATATCCAGGGTCATAGGCATCTCTGTGACCAAGACTAAAATTAACCCTACACCTGCAGGTGCTACAAGGTTGTTTGGATAGCAGAGCAGAACATTTGGGGGTTGAGGAGAATAGGATTTTGTTCTGCAGGAAAGGAAGACATTGCCTTAAACATGCTGAGGCCAGAACCTGCATTCTGGACCCCACCCTCCTCCTCACATGCTGTGCTTGGGCACAGCCTCTAAGTTTCCTGCAGTCCCTTGGGCTCTCTGTGACTCTGGAAACATCAATCCCACATGAACAATTATGTGGACAATGGCACTTTAAGAAAGAAAAAAAGAGGAACTGATTAAACATTAATTAGCCTCAATCCCTAACTTCCTCCTAGACTAATGGGTAGGGTATGCAGATCCCTGTCAAATATCAGATGCTAGGCTTTGCCTAAAATAGGACTTCCAAGTGTTGAAGCTTTGCCAACTGCTGGCTCCATACTCAAACCAAAGGAAATGATTGCCAGAGACAGGCCTGGAGTCTGCCTTGGTCAGATGTCACCAGTTTGCAGTGCCGCATGTGATCCAAGAGTTTATGAATGATCTCAACACTCGGTCCCCAAGGAGAACATATGCATTACAGAGGTTATGGATACAAATTACAGAGAGCACGATGTTTCCATGCGATTTCTAAGAATCCTTCAGCGAGTTTTAAACATTAATGGAAAACATTAAGGAAGATTTGGCACTGTTAGCAGGACTTCAGATTATATTGTGGGTGAGGACAGAGCAGAGCTAAAAAAAGGATTCAAGAATAAAGGCTTGGCGAAGATTTTGAGCTGGCTGTTCCTCTTGCATGAATTGTGTGCTTGTGGGTTTTATTCCCTGTAGAATACCAGGCTTCACAAAATGCTATGACTTGAAAATGAACAAGTCACAAGGCATCCTTGTTTATGTAATGTGCTCCAAGTCATACCCCTGGTGTATCCGAATCATTTGCTGAGTGAATTTACTTGCACAGGGAGTCTTAGTGGGGACAGTGGGTGAGAACATCTCGTTTTTGGAATTGTCAGCATGCAGCAAAGGTGCCAGTGGCAGAGTGTCAGCTTGAGCAGCAGTAGCAGGATGACTCCCCGCTGAGTTATTTCTTTCCTATTCTCCTTCTGTGCAGAAGAGACCATTTATGACTTGTTCCCTAAATATCAGAATTTATTGTCTAACTGGTGTCTGTCTTGCCCATTCTGACCATATTTTGTTTCATTGTTCTGAATATAATCATGTGTTGGGAATGATGGTTCCTATTTGGATTTATTTGGTATTTCCAGTCATTGAAACTTCAGGAAAAATACAGCTTGTCATTGGGGAGCTTTTAGTTGAAAGATGAAACTCAATTTAAACTGGCCTAAAGATGAAAGAAAACATATTTAGCTCACATAACTAGGAAACTAGTTCAACACAGTCTTCAGGATTGATTTGTCCAGTTATGTCATCAAGAACTCAGATTTTTCTACTACTCAGATCTGCAGTTCCATCCTGAAGATGGAGCTCCCCCTGGGGTCACAGCATGCCTGCTGACAACAGCCATTTAGTGCAGCAGACAAGACCAAAAAAAAAAAAAAACAGAGTAGAGAGGACCTGTGTTTTAGACTGGTTGGGACTGTGTCTGTTCACTCGCCATGATGATCGATGGTGATGATGTTGGTGGTGATAGGGTTAAGGAAATAATGTGTACCAGTTGTAAGAATGACTGTCACTTTTTTTTCTAGTCCATTCTGATATCTACTATGATATACTATAATTTGTGCTAACAGTTTTACTGGTTGTATATAAACCTGTTGTTTCTTTAAGTGATTGATTTCTGACCTTCTCGAACTGCCTGGCTTTTATTGTAGAGATGTATGAGGTTGTACATAGACAAGTCAAGTACACTGTCTTATAAATCCAGTGACATTAATTTTTTATAAATGATATTTTAAAATCCAATTAAAACATTGTAATCTATTTTATAAAAAACAAAAATCTTGCAACACACCTCTTGAAGAGAACTTCATCAAGTCAATCAGCCCATCAAGAACACTTGATGAGCTCTTCTGATGCCCTTCAAGGAGGGAGCATTTTGGAAGGTTACCAAGTGTAAGTACAGAAGGAACAGCATTTCACGTGAGTGAATATGAAGTTGACATCAAAGGAGCAGTAGGTGTTTAAAGGAAGAAGTAGGAAAAAGTAAGGGAACAAAGGGTTACCTGATAGAGATTTTCAAGCAGAAATGCACATTAATAATTAGATGTCCAGGGCAGGATGACTGCAGAAATGTCCATGATGTACCTGGAAATATAAGTAGGGAAGAGAATTTCATCTGAAAAGCCATTTAAAAAGTCGTGAAAAAGGAACTGGCATGACCAAATATACATTTTAGCAAACTCATAATAGCCACAATGGAGAATGTAAAAGAGAAGTTAGAGAAAAAGTTCAAATAGGATATTCTTTCAGTAATTCAGTGAAGAGATAAGGTCATTCTGAACTAGGGCAGTGGGGACACAGTAAGTGGAAGCAAGTGATACCACAAATCAGTGTAGTGCGGTGACCATGAAGAGTCTAGTGTCAGACACACTCAGCTCAAAGTCCACGTTTCACATGACCTATTGCATATCTGTGATGCTAGATTTTGCACATGGTATATGCTCATTAAATACTCATTTTTTATTGGAAGTCAGTCACTTTTAAAATAAGGTGATCAAAAGTATTATTGCATATACCTGCTAACTGATCCAAAAGAGCATTTTAAAAAATCTTATTGAAAACCAATGTGTAATTTCATACATTATCCACATGCACGACTAAAACTTCTGCGTATTCCTCTAAGTATCAAGATGTCCTCAAATTTTTTCTTTGTAAACAAAAATGCACACCATATAAGCATCTCTTAAGACTAGTGGTCAGCTTTCTACTGAGAAGGCTTGTGCCACACAGCTCTGGCAGCCAGCACATGTGCAGAGAGAACACCTGCTGGCCAAGAAGCCCTATGTTTAGTGTTGTTCTGAGTTGCTGTAGTTTTCATCTGTGGCTAACCATGGTTTTAGTTACAATTTCATTTTAGATACCTTCTCACTATCAATTTAGTTTGTTGTGGGTGGTTTTCTTTATCCAATGGTGTATATGAATACTTTTCTCAATAATATTTTTAGGCTCTACCATTCTCATGTCACCTTGCACACATATATACCTTGTAATTCAGAAATGTATCTTTCAGAAGCCCTTAATTATATAGCCTCATCTCATTGTTATTCCTAATTTCTTTGAATAAACTAAGATGGATATGTCCAAGTTATTACTTTAAAAAAAAACTTTTATTTATTGAGGTAAAGAAAATTCCTGAGGACTATTAATGTAGAACAGAAGCCTAGGTGAATAAAAGAATGTGGGATTGTCAGGAAACAGGAATTAAAGATGTAAGTTCTAAAGGCACAACTAGACATAAAGTTTGTGTAGGTCACTAATTCGTTACCTATTACTGTATAACCAATCACCATAGATGTAGTAGCTTAAAACAACACCCATTTATTCTTTCACTGTCTGAGGTCAGGAACCCAGCTAGGAGTTAGCTGGCCCTCTGCTGTGGAATCCCTCACAAAGCTACAATAAAAGTGTTGGTCAGGACTGTGGACTCATGCAAAGACTCAGCTGGGGCAGTGTCTGCACCCAGGCATACATGTAGCTGTCACTTAGGGTTCTGATTTGTCGAGGTTTGGGTTCTCGAGGTGAACCGAGGGCTTTAGTCCTTTGCCTGCTGTTGATGGGAAGCTGCCTCCGGATCATTGCCAAGGGCACCTCCCTATTGAGCAACATGGCATCTTACATGATCTGAAGAAGCACATTTGTGGAGAGAGAGGGATAGAGAGAAAAAGACAAAAATAGAGAGAAAGACAATGAGAATGAAATTTATCATCTTTTATAATTTAATATCAGAACCATTTCATCACTTTGCAATATTCTGTTCATTAAAGGCAACTTATGAGGTCCAGCCCACAGTCCAAAGGAGGGGATTAGAGAAGGGATGGAGTGACCCCTAAGGGCATTAGAGGAAAGGCCTATCACGACATCGTTATATCATTCTTGTTTGATGTTCCTTAACAATTTTATAGGATACTGCCAAGCATATTTTAGTTTTCAATATGTTTCTGCAGAATTGAATTGATTTGTTATACATCTTTATGCCATAAATGTAAACTATAATTAACCCAACACACTAATCATTCAGAAATTTCTGATCTTCCAAAATAACTTCCTAAATCGCAGTGCGTGGCAACGTAAAAAAGAATCAAATCTAATCCAGTTTATGATTAGCTAGCTGGGTGAACTTTCATTTCTGCTTTGTAGCTGATATACAGAGATGAATATGTAAGTTGTAGCCAATTAAATTATTTTACCCATGGCGATGTGAAGTCTTGTATTCTAAACTTAGATCTGCAGCAAGTACTACATCGATAGTGTTCCTATTATGCTTTTTTCTTTAGAATATAGCTTACTGATACCCTCCCAGCTTTTGTCATTTTACCATATTGTTTTCAGTTCTTCAGGTTTACTTCTCTTCACCTTATTTAAAGATATGTTTGGAGCTATAGCTAATACCTATGTTGCTGTATGCTCTTACAATAGCTTACCTGTCAAGCCACATTGAACATGGAGCTTTTGGTTCTTTCTAGAATAAGGACTTAGGGAGAAAAATACAGAGACTCAATTAGGACTTGCTCTGTTTCTCTTCATTTGCAAGACCATTTTCATCCCCCTCATCCAAAATATATGAATCCTTTGCCATAAAGAACACCTTTTATTCCCATCACCTGCAATTAAGCACAGGGCAAAATCCAGGGTAGAAATGAATAATAAACTCAAAGTTGGGAAAAATAAATATTATTTCTTTTTACTTTGCTTATGTTTATAAATGCATATGCATACCTCAGAAACATATAAGCAAATATCAGAACATATATAATCTTAAAAATTTGTGATGAGTACAATGACTTTACTTTTTCCTAAGAGCAAGTTCTCTCTTTGCTGTGATAGAATCTGCTGAAAGGGATATTTTTCTCTTGAACATTTTATTTGAGAGAAAGAAATAAGAAACACATTTTATTAGCTCAAAGACTTAGAGTAAAAGAAGTGGTATCGCTAAGCAAAAAATGAATTAACTGAATACTATACAAACCCCAAAGAGCATTTTACAAGTTGAAGAGGGTACAGTACCAATTATCCTATTATCTCAACCTACTCTCTGGGTGAGTAGTCTAAAAGCCTAAAATTACGGTTGATGTTAGATTTCTTGGCTTCATTTGCAAATTGGAGTCATTTTCTATTTTTGTGAATGCCATAAACACATGTTATATTGTTTAAGGGAGCAGTCCTTAGTTTGTTATGATATTTTTCTTTTTTCTGTCCCCTCATGTCAAAGGACCTTTTTTTCCTTCATTTATCTTGTTGCTCACTGATGTGGAACTGTGTTTCAGAATGACTTGAGGTGGTCCTAAGTATATTTGAGCAAAGGACTTGTGGGCATGTCATTTATTAGAAGACCAGCTCTGGAGAATGTCCTGCAACTGGCCAGATGCATCATTTTGGAACAGATTGAGGGCTGGCCAAAACACCATTTGCTGCCAATAGCAGATATTGTAGGGGTGCTCACCACCCTGTTACCATATTTTTGCACGTCTTAACATTGCATAAATAGGCAGCTGTTCTGGATTTAGAATATAAATGAGTTACCAGCTTGCTCTCCCTGGAGGATTTACCTGCAAGAGGGAACCACAAACCTCTTCTCATCCCCCTGCCGAATGTCACATTGAAATGCACACTTCTCTCAGCTCATTCAGAAGCAAATCCTCACGCAAATAAATCACACCTTCCCTGCCAGTTAGACAAAAGAACAAAAAAAATGTGCAGTTCACCGTGGCAAAATGGAGCACATTTCCTTAGCATCGAAAGCAGTAAATTAATCAGCTTATAAACTGAGAGTGAGCAATTTGTGCTGAATTCTTTCTTACTGCTCCTTCAATAGGAGACAAGTTTCTCTAATCTCGTAAAGGGCCTTGACTTCATTAAGATGGAAACTGTGTTAAAGGAGGTTTTGCAAAAGACAAGAAAAGCAAAGCCCAAAAAGTCACTCTGTGGTCTCTGAAGCTATTTTCAAGACCGGAGATTTCTATTTATTTGGAGAATGACAATTAACCTAGAGACTGGGCCCAACAAAGAAGGAGAATCTTGAAGGGGTCTCATTGCCAGACACCGAAAGCAGCTTGTTTGGCCTGATCCACATTTACAGCAGTTAACTCACATAACAGGCTGGCGCCAGCTGCCTCATTTTTATTTCACTTATATATATGTGTGTATATGTGTGTGTGTGTGAAAATGCATATATAATATGTATATATATAATATGTGTGTATACATGTATAATACAAGTACATATACACATACCTGAATTTGAGTGTATATGTTTGTTTGTTTTACCCATATGCACACTTAGGAAACACACTTGTCAGTGTTGCAATATCAAAGAATAGAAAATGCCCAGGAAGTTAGGGAAAACAGAGGCAATTTAGGTATGTGGTATATTAGCTATCTGAACTACTTTTTTGAATGTTTGCCCTTATTTGCTAAATAAACTCAGTGTTCTTGCAATCTGATGGGGCCAAGTTATTTCTGTAGGCTTTCCATCTTGCCAGAGGAAGAAAGCGCACAGAGATAGATAGGTGACATTTGGAGAGCCAGGCATGCCAGATTTTCGGAGGTTACAGCAGAGGTCCAACCTGCTGTTCTCCTAATGAAAGGAGGGGAAATTCCGACTGGCAAAACTGCTGTAAGGGATATCTCTGCTCCGAGTGTCACGCTGCCCAGATGTCACTCGGCAGGTGGAGATGCAGAGAGAATGAAATGTAGCTCTGTGTATGTGGGTGCTAGTGCGTTGCAGGGGGAACAATGAGTCTATCTTCTGAAGTGTGAGGAAAACAGTGTGGCTCTTGTCCATACTCACATCATGAGGAAGGGCTGTCTCAGAGACTTCTCACCCCACTTTCCCTCCCAGACAGGCGTGCCTTCGTGCTCACAGACCCTGTGCACACAACTTGTTTCTTTTCTATGATTGTTTTTCTTCAGTGCTGCGAGATGACTTCAGGCAAAACCCCACAGATGTCGTAGTGGCAGCTGGAGAGCCTGCGATCCTGGAGTGCCAGCCTCCCCGGGGACACCCAGAACCCACCATCTACTGGAAAAAAGACAAAGTTCGGATTGATGACAAGGAAGAAAGAATAAGTGTGAGTTAACCTAAAATGAATGCCTAGAGAGATTGAATAGCGAGTCTTAAAATTCACGTATTTTATTTTTTTATATACTGTTAATAACATCATCAACCTGCATTTGAGTGCTAACTACTTTTTCCACTATATTGAAAGAACTGAAAAAAGGGAACCAAAATTGATAATTTTGGAATGAGGTTTCAAGAGACAAAAATTGTGTAAACCACTGTACATAATAGATTAAGAATTTTATCAACTTGAGTGTATGAATATATTGTTTGGTTCAGTATTATAGTGTTAGCCCTTTCAAAGATTTTCAAAATTTCATATAGTCCAGGTGTCTATTATCTTTAAAAACTCAAAAAAGTGAAGATATTTTTTCTTATATGCACCTTGTGATTGCATCATAAGACCACGTTAGAGATCACAACATATAATTATGTGATTCTGGCTTGAACTGTTGACACTCTAAGGATCTGCATTGCCCCTGAGAATTTGGTTGCTAATGATCTGTGCTTGGGTACCAAAGTTATGAAAATGGACTCCCAGTGATGGAGTAAAATCAATGTTCAAGGGTTTCTACCTTATGTTTGTATCGTTTAGCTTTTGCTCTGTAAGACACCACCTCAAAACATAGAGGCTTATAGTAACTATTTCATTTAGACTATGAGTGTGTGGGTAAGCTGATTGCTCTTCCCTCTGGGCCAGCGTGGCTGATCTTTGCTGGGGTTTCTCATTCTTCTGTGGCTTTTTTTAAAGATGTGCTGACAGCTAGATGATCTAGGATAGCCTTACTAACGTTTCTGGCAATTGACTGACCCTCAAATGGGCATCATCCTTCTTCTCTTCATGGCCTTTAATTTCCAGCAGGCTAGCTCACGCTCATTCCCATGGTGATCTCAGGGTTCCAACTACAGCAAGAGAAGGCATGTCCCAATGTGCAAGCACCTTCCTTCTACTGAAAATGTGCTTTAGTTCCATCAATCAAATCAAGGCATCTTGCCGAACTCATCTTCAAGGGGAGGAGAAGTAGCCTCCATGGTCATTTTTATAACTCAGAGTCCATTATGCTCTACTGTATATAAGAACACATTGACGGTCTTTTCTTCCCAGGTAAAATTTTAAAAAATAAAGTTGAAAATTACTTTCTATGGCATGACAAGTTTTAAAGCCTAAAATATCTCTGATAAAATTATACCTACTTGAGTTTTGTTTCCCTGTGAATTTAAAACTTAACAACTGAAAGGAGCACATTCTTATCTCATATCTCTTTAAGAATTCTAAATCATGGTGAAGTGAAGATTGTTGGATTAAGTAAATACAAAAAATAAAATAAAACACCCAAGATTCGAAAGGAAGCTATGAGTTAATGATACACTGACCAAAAACCTAATTCTCCTAATTCTTCTTTAATATCTTCCTTAACAAACATACAGTTTAACGTAATTACATTTGTTTATTCAGTCAAATGCTTCTTATTTAAGACATTTAGAGAGAAGATATTAAAAACCAATGATTTGTACCAACTCACAGTCATCATTCAAAACACTGGATTTGTTTTTGTCCAACCTGCTCTACTCTTCAAAAATTATCTCACAAATAAAATTAAGGTGAGACCAAGATAATTAATATGAACAACTGAAGATGTAAGTTCCACTAGCACAAAAATTTTATATTTGGATTATTACTAATGTTCAAGTGCCTAGAAAACTGCCCAGCCCATAGAGGAATTCATTAAATACTTGTGCAATCCCTCTGCATCCTTTGGTTTTCATTTTATTATCTAAAGCAGATATTCAGTGCCCCTTTCTTATGACAAATGTCAATAGCAATTCATCCAACCAGATTGCAGGGTGAAGACCAACCATTAGTATTTAATGGGGGTGGGTGGTCACAAGAGTCAAAACAAGATCAAGAAGGGGAGGAAGACGGCCTTACAGGAGCATTCCCTAGAGAGGGAGCTGGAGGCTTATACTGGGGGAGAATTGAACAGAAGAAAGGACACATGCAGATGTCAAACCAGTGGGAGAGTTTGAGTCTTAGACACTCAGCTCGCTCTTTTAGGGAAAACGAATGTGGTACTTAAATATTCAAAATTATTTATTAGTGACTTTTCCTTCCCATTCCCTTTTCTCTTCTTTCTTTCTTCTTTATTTACTTTTTAACAGATCCGTGGTGGAAAACTGATGATCTCCAACACCAGGAAAAGTGATGCAGGGATGTACACCTGTGTTGGCACCAACATGGTGGGAGAGAGAGACAGTGACCCAGCAGAGCTAACTGTCTTTGGTAAGACTCTTTTACATTATGAATTGCTGTTTATATTAACTCATCCTTTGTTTTCAAGTGTTGTAAACAAAGGCTCCTTATCACTGAGGTGAGCAGTGACAGACTGGAATCGCCTTGTTTTCCTGTTCTGTCTCCAAGGAGAAATCTTTGACATGAAGAAAAATAAAACATCTGAGATGTTAATTCACCTACTGAATTCATGTATTTATAGAATTTTACCTTTCATCAGAATGTAAACAATTGTTCTTTCTCAAAAGTTGGTTGATATATTATGTTTTTCTAAAATTTGGCATCTGTCCTGTTATGATGCATTTAACAGGAACCTATTATGTGCAAGAAAAGGGATTTTTTTTAATTAAACAGTATAGTACAAAGATATTTCAGTTATTATATACTTTTAAAATTTCAAATGGATGTATTTGGAGTTTTAGCTTATTAAAAGACTAGCTGGAGATATATATATATACACACACACATATACACACACACACAATCAAAATTAGAAAGAAAAATAAACTATTTTGCTATGTATTTGTTTCTTCAACTTTAAGAACTAAAGTCCTCTTTAGCAAAAGTAATTTAATTAATTGGTTAAAACCTGATAGATCTGTATCACAGAAATAGTGGAGAAAGAATTAAGGAGAAAATTGTGGATAATAAAGATGACTGAGTAAAGTAAGGAAAATACTTCAAGGCAGCTGTGGAAAATTGAAAGAGAAATAAAATGACAGAGAAGTGGGGACAAAGATTCTAAAAATCCTAGGATATGAAACATTTCCTTTAGTAGATAGCAAAGCCTCGTTCACATCTCTGTACAGAGATGTGTATATTAAGTACACACACATGCACACACATGTGTATACACAGATACTTAAGTATATTTGTATGTGCTAATATCTATGTTGTAATAGATTTCACTATTGCAGATACTATATGATTTTCTTTTCAACATACAAGAGATAATTATGATTTTTAAATTACTTTTTTGTGCAAGTAAAATAACTTTCTGGTCCTATGCATGATATGATAAAATCTTATTTTTGGTCATTATTCTAGAACACACCCAA
Organism: Phyllostomus discolor; assembly: GCF_004126475.2. Classification (NCBI taxonomy): domain Eukaryota; kingdom Metazoa; phylum Chordata; class Mammalia; order Chiroptera; family Phyllostomidae; genus Phyllostomus; species Phyllostomus discolor. Next base: position 64,768,516 of record NC_040904.2, read on the forward strand.
GGGTAGTACCAGAATCCTGCATCAGTCCCTAAAGAAACGTTCTGTTGTTTGGGAAATGCCATCCCAAGGTACAAAGGAAATGCCACAATGCAAAAAAGAGCCATAGTTTGATTTCCATTACATTGAGGGCATTAGGATGTGCTTTATGAATATGTACCAGAACTCAGGCCTCTCTTTTCAATCACTCTGAGTACTGAGTAATCTCTGGTAACACCCCTTGCAGATACTAAACAGCTTGAAGTCCCAAATGGCAAAGCCAGGAGAAACCCCATAATTCATTAAAGGAATTGAAGAGTAAAAATAAAATTGTTCAAAGTGTGTATGTAAATTTCTGTCCTGTAGAGCTCAGGCAAGCATCAGTTTTCCTTTAAATTTCACGCAGTCATCTGTAAGAGTCCCAAAATGTGTTTCATCTATAATGAATAAAATACAGTTTTGTCTGGCACTACATAAAATTAGTGGTCACTTAACATTAGCATTGAAAACCCACAAGAACAGCCCACAAGAAGAATATTCTATTTAAAGAAACACTCATGCTATTTTTCCGTAATTACCACACGCTTTGGAACACAAAATTTTTGCATTACAGCAGCATTTACTTCCTTCAGAAAGAAATTGAGAGTGTTGAATCCCTTTACCCAAGCAATTAGACTTACCAAAATGCAACTGTGTTATGAAATATTTAGCTAAAGACATGATGGAAGTACAGGAGATCCCTAAACATGTCAGGAGTTAGAGGGGAACTTCTAAAGTATTTTGAAAATAGCTATAAACTGAAGAGATTGAATTTGTCTAGAGGCACTTCCTCTGGAAGAATTGATTTAGGAAGCTGAGAAACATTTATCTGATGGTTTAAACTAGCCAGAATTGACCTAAGGGGTTATAAGAACAATATTAAATTATGGGGGAAAACTAAAATTTCATCATTGATAAGAAAACAACATCGAAACCCAGAAATGAAAGATACAAACTGTAGTGACGGCCTCAGGCCAGACTGGGACAAGGGTTGCCTGAGAGCGGCCCCTTCTGCACCTTGACCCCTTGGTTGTTGGAGAAAATAAAGTAACCCATGTACACACTAGAATGAGGCCTTTTTAAATTTTGTTCTGGTGCTTTTGCACCTAGTACATGTTTTCTGTTAAACCTCTTTATATTTCATCATTGTTAGAATTATCACCTGTGATCTAAGTTTACAAAAGTAAAACTGATTACAGGTTCCCGCTCCTCTCTATCAGTTTTATTTTCATGTAGCAATAAGTCTGCTTTAGAAAACCTGGCCACTAAACCACTCCGTACCTCCAGGACATTTTTTAAAGATTGCATTTACTTGTTTTTAGAGAGGGGGAAAGCAGGGAGAAAGAACAAGAGAGAAATATCGATGTGAGAAACATCAGTCAGTTGCTTCTTGCACACACCTTGACCAGGGACGGAACTCACAATCCAGGCATGTGCCCTGACCAAACCAGCAATCTTTCGCTTCCTCAGACAACGTCCGACCCACTAAGCCACACCAGTCAGGGCTATACAAAGTTTTTAAATGTTCTTTGCAACCCAGTCTTTTCTTTAAGATATGTAACACAGAAAAAGTAACTGATAATATTTAATTGTTCAAAAATACAATTTCTTTATAAATGTCAGGAAAAAAGGAAGGGAAAATGCAATATCATAGCCATCTGCAAGTATTTTGATTCTCAAGTAAGCAGTCTTGGGCTTAGATGTTTTTCTTTTGAAAATTGTAACTTATATTTTAAAGGTCTGCCCTTTAGACAAAGACATGATCAATGTAACTTAATCGTCAAACTGTTCCTGTACAATACTCTGTGAATCATTTATTGTTCTTTAATATTTGCTGGCCATAAAATCACATCCTGGTAAATTAGGAAGTAACAAATCTAAAAATTATACACAGGCATCATAGTGTGAATGGACACATATCTACGGGAAAGTCTAGATGCCTTTACAAAGAATACTTCCTAGCACTTTATATATGTCAATTAAGTTCCCAAGGTCCTGAAGACAGAAAATTGAGTTAAATTACATGATTAAATTTATAACTATGGTTAGCTTTTGGATACCTGTTACCCAAAGTTTAACTGGTATTAAAACAACCAAAAATAACCTGAATAATTTTCAAATAATTTTAAATGTTTATCAAAGTAATACATGAAAAAGATGCCATATTTTACACTTCTAATAGATACTAGAGATATTATTGCAAGACTTATTGCAATAATAGAGATATTGCAAGACTTACAATGAAAAACAGAAAAAATTTGTCCCCACTCCACTTCCCCTGCCCCTTCCCACACACATACTCCTTATCTTTAAACACTCCTGAACACCTGTTTTATCTTTTTCTTCTGGAATTTTTTTCCCTATTTCTAAATATTACTTCTTCTACAATTTTACATATTGTTTTGATTTTCTACTTTGGAAGATGATGATTGGGGCCCACTCTACTCCCTGCCCCACCTGCTCTCCTCCGCTTTCCCTTCTTTTGGTCCTTCCCCTATATAATGCCTTTAGAAACACTGATCATGTCAATATTCAGAATTTGAGAATTTATTAGAACAGTATAAATATAGATTGTGAGCTGAGTGTTATGATATTATTGTAGCATTTCTTTTCTGGTACAATATTTTTTCTCCTTTGAATGAAGAAGAAGCACACTTTTTTGTTTGTTTGTTTGTTTGTTTGTTTTGCTTATGTTCACATACACCTATCAGGAATTCTTCTAGAAATCTGTAAAAGAATGTTTAAATTCTTCTCAATTTAATTTCACTAATAAATCCACCCTTGGTCTTCCTGGAGGCTTTAGACTACTGGCCCAGTGCAACTGGGCAACTGCTGTTTAGGCCTACTCCACAAAATTCATCTTCAAATTTACCTTCCCTGTCCTCTGATGCTGGGTTTCCTTCGTCCTGCATCCTTTGTGTTTGTCTTGGGTAACTTCTACCTGTTTCTGCTTCCTGCTTGACTGGAGCCTAGAGCTCATTTCAGACCAAATGCCTTTATTCCATCCAAAACTCAACTGATATTTTGGCTGCTTATAGAATTGTAGTTTGAAAATATATATATTTGCTCAAAATATTAAAGTGCCTGTCCAATATCATTTATCTTCCACTGTTGCTATTGAGAGACTACTTTGCTTCTGAGCCCTGTGTGATCAGTTTTCCTTTTCTCTCTTTCTTTCTTTTTTATTTTGTACTCCTTTTTACCCTAGTGTTCTAAAATGTTACAATACTGTGCTTTGGTTTGGCACTTCATTTTTTTCTTCTACCCCTTAGACACTCAGGGAGCAGTCACACTAAAAAAAATACGTATCCACATAACTCAATGAAATACCCCCTATATTTTTTCTATTCCATTTCTCTGTCAAACACATATTCAGGACTTAGATATTAAACCCTCTCGGTCTTTTTTTTCTCTATTTCTTCCCTATTTATATCATTGCATTCTGGTTTCATGAATGTTTTAATTTCTCTTGTGTCTCAGGATTTTAGAAACATTGTTTACTTTTTTGTAAAATTTACTTGTGATGCTTTCTTGCTTTTATTTCTTCAGAGTTTCATTTTTCCTTTCTACCCTGCCTTGTTCACTCTTTTACACTGGAGGCTTTCTTCCACTGTGGTCGGGTGATCTGTTGTTCACTGACACTTAATTTTTGTTCGCTGAAATGACTATTGGGGACTGTCGGCCAATGACTATCGTGGTAGGATAATCAGATTGGGAACTAATAATTTTATTAGGGATTAGGACAGAGTTTGGGGCTAGTAATGTTGATTTTCAGGTTTGGATGAGAAATAATAGTTGATGTCCTGAGTGTAGTTGAGATACTCAGAGACAGATGTATGAGGGAAGATATCTCAGAGTTAAACCTCAGGAAATATCTAAGTTTTACATATAACCTATCACCTTCATTTAAGAATGCAAAACATAGGGTAGTAAAACCCAGATGATTGTTGGGAACCACACAGTTTTTAAAAATAATGTTTACTTACAAACTTTAAAACAGTGAAAATCTATTCACTTATTTAACAAATATTTCTTGAGCACCTACTATGTACCCAGCACTGGTTCCATGTGATGAGATGTATAGACATGTGCCCTGCTGTCAGTGGGCCTCTCATATCATGTTATCAGCAGTAACATAAATCCTTGCCTCTAAAACAAAGTGAGAGCAGCATGTGCATATTTTTTTCTTCTAAAAACATTTACCTATTTTTACCTTTGCTTCACAGGATGATTTCTATTAGACAAAGAAAATCCTTGGCAAGAAATGAATGCAGCCAGGACTTAATGAATCACATTCGGTCAGCCTGAGCATTATCATTCAGTCCATTCTAGTAAGGCCCAATACTTTACACTGTTATGGCTATCATAACACATGTTTCTTTATATATGCCCAGTTAAATAAAAGGGGGTATTCAAGGGCTAGCCATCTGACCTCCCAAGTTCATAGATACTGCAGGGTGGCAGGTCCCTCTGGGCCAGCTGTAGTTAAGATAGCTCTAAGGTCCTTTTATTGCATAGCCTTTGTCTTATAGGAATTAAAGGACTCTACCTATATGATTATTGCCATAATACTACTTTTATAATGACAAGCAAAGTTTCTTTTAAAATTGTTAAGGCGTTTACTATAGCTGTCATGGCACAGCCATTTATAATTTTACAGCCATATTCAATGACTGAATACAGTTGAAAAGAAAAATTTGTTTACTACTGGGCACTTAATTATTTTCATTGTAGCGTATATATAAGAAATGAGGTATTTGTTACCACATTCTAGATTTATAGTATTGTGTGTTATGTTGAATATTTTCCTTTCTATTATTGACATAATTACAATGAAATTTAGCATCTGATTTTATAACAGCCACATACAAAGTAGGATTTTCTAGAATACCAGTTGGAAACTATACTGACCTGACTTTTTGAGAGCTGTACTTTACACAGTACCACACTGTGAACAACACTGCTGTCCCAAGAGAGATTAACCTTGTAAGCAAGTTATGCAGGTGATTCAAAGCCAGTTAATCTCACTTTTTAAAAAAATGTTAATTGCATTGGCAAAGACATTGCCTCTGATCACTCCATATAATTAGGGGTCTGGCCATTCAGAGGGACACTAATCTAATTGATAAACAGTCAGCTAACAGCCCTTGAGATTTCTTGCTGTTTTTCAATATGTGATCGGACATAACATGGAAAAATCAGTGACCTTATTTTGACATGCCTTAAAATGGTTTGTTCATTATTCAGTAGTTCAAGATGTTTCGTATATATTTATTTTAATTGTTCAGAGTTCCTTGGGATAAAACTCCATGGGCATTAATGGATATTGAGTATTAACAGCTTCCTGAATGATTCTCTTACTAACTTTCTAATCCTTCTAAATTTGTGTATCTTTGGAAATGATTTTGCCATAGGCAGTTACCTCCAAGACACTGCTTTACAATTTTTATATGTGTCTAAAATGACATGGCTTTGTGGTCAGCTTATGATAATAGTACCCAGAGCAAAAACAAAACATTTAAACTACATTTCTGCCTGTACAACTTTTTTAATCTTTACTATTCATGTTTCTGATTCTCAAATTGTCAAGAAATAAAAGTCAAGTCAAAGAAACTGAAAAACAGTTTTTACAAAAAAGTATTTCCATTTAAATGAATAATAGACCAAATTAGACTTTTTAACATACAGTTTTTGTAGGTAGTTAAAATTTCAAAGTAGAACATGGATGTAGTATAATTATCAGAAAGCAATTGGAATAATGAGTAATATGATTTAGAGATAATTGTTTTAATGAGTGCTATGGAAATTCTTGGAGTAATACTTTAAAAGTTGTGTTAAACTGCAATGTATTAGTAAATTTTAATGATACTTTGTTGGAAGGCACGCTGAAGATATTCAGGAATAAAACCCCTCTGAATGTATCATGAGTATGCAAATTAATTTTATCTGGCTTATCCTTTGTATTGTCCAGTTTTTTATCAATTGAACTACATTTCCATCATGAGCCAATGTTGGGCTTCCAAAAATTCTACATCACATACTCTCCTGTGGTTATCTAGTTGCTAGCCAACTAGACTCCGCTTGCGGGCAGAAGGGAATAGAGAAGGTTCATCTGGATATCCTCCACTCCCACTGAATTCATCAGAGCAGCAACAGGAGATCCTGTATCTTGCTTCTTCTAAAACTTATAAGTCAGGTGCTTCCACATGTCTCCATTGAAAAAATGTGGCTTGGAACATGTATGATAGCTAAAAAAAAACTCAGGAATCCTGATCGTTTTCTCTAGAGAAAGAGGCAACTTTAGGTTTTTGACAAGTCTAACATGAAGTTTGCCCTTCAGATCAATCATACTCATATGTTACCATTTTGTAACTAATATCATGTTTAAGGAGCATATGAAATCTTTGCCTGAAAATATTCATGTATGATTTAATGGAACCAATCTCACATACCATCCTGCAATTTATTTTAAAGTCAGCATCATGGCATGAAAATTTTCTGTTACATAAAGAGATAGATAGCTTCAATATTACAATGATTTACTACTATTTTTTCAGTGTATGAATTTGCCCCAATTTATCCTAAAACTTTCCATTTTCCAATACTGTTATGACGATCTTGATGTAGTTCTTATTTTTTGTTACGTTTAACAATTATCAAAGTTATTCTTCTGCATTTGCAGTGTCTGCAAGTAATAATTATTTTGGTTCTTCTCTAATACACACAGTTTTCCTCTATGTCTTAATTGATTACTAATGTCAGCATGTCCACCTTGTTCCTGATTTTAACAGGTTTGACTTTAGAGTTTTACTTTTAAAACAATTTTATATTTAACTTCTGATAGAGTATCTTCATCATGCTTAGGAAGTTTCTTTTGATTCCTTCTTTATTTTGAATATTTAATCTAAGAGCTTTTCTATACCTACAAAAGTAAACATTTTTATTTTTCTTTTCCTCTCTTTTATGTAAGGCATCTTCTATATTTTTTATCTGAGAATGCATTTGACTTCAGGTAACAAAATCCTGAGTAACGATGGCTTAAGCATAAAGGGTTCAGTTTGTCACAGCTACCATTTCTATAGTGAAAGGATACACATGCACGCACACATGCATACACGTACCCCATCTATCCCCAACAGTTCTTCCAGTTTTCTACATGGAAACTTGAGGATCTTTCTAGACTTTTCTTCTTCAGCATCTCCTTCTGATTAATCACTCAGTTCTGATATCTCTTTATTCTGTTCCCTTTTCCATATCCCCAGAACCACATTCTAAGCCGAAATAATTTCTTACAGTGACAGTGTGACCCAATTCACTGTTTTATGTTTCCTCTTCTAATTCATCTTTCACAGATCTGCCAAAATGACCTTTTTTTATCATAGCCTCATTAAAATGTTGCTGTCTTACCTAAAATTCTTCAACAACTCTCCATCAGCTTCAGGGCAGAACTCATTTTTTCTTGACATGGCATACAAGATTCTTCATGGTCTTGACCAGCTTTATCTCCTACTGCCTTTTTGATGAGACCATGCTGCTGGTTTTTCACCAGCTACCAGACTTAAAGCCTGGCCTAGGAGGAGCTGTATTAACATGATCTGCACGAATGAGTGGATAAGGGAAAGACTTCCTCTCAGCTCATTCATGTGTCCTAGGCCAGCTTGTAGTAGAATATCCCCAGATCATTTGTCAATCTCGAGTGATATCACCAGCGGCTTAGCTCTTTTTTAACATTGGGCTATTGCAGCTGTTAGATTGAATGAACATCTCCAAGGGATGGCAAAGAAAAAGTCAACCTTGCAATCTAAACTAATTATTCATTTTTGTTATTAACATTCCTAGCACTCATAGGAGATATTGATCCTATTGCCTATTTGCTGCCAAAAACAATCACTCAGTAGCAACTATGCCAGCATGAAAATAGTTGTTTGGAGCGCATAGTGTCCAGAGTTCAAAAGGATAACACTAAATCCTTCCATCCAACATGCAGATTTTTTCTGTTGTGAAGGGAGGACACTTAGCTGCTAATTTATTCTCCTACCTAAAATTAGTAGTAGCAATTTTTTATTGTTGTTCAGTTAAAGCTGTCACACCTTTTTCCCCATTGCTCTCCCCTGCTGATCCCCCCCACCCTGCTCCCACAGTCAATCCCCACCCCACGTCCATGCCCACAAGTCCTCTGTTCCTATTCCCACATTTTTGTGGATTAGTTCTAAATTTTGCATTAGAACACTCTTCATGATAAAATCTTATTTGCCTTGTTTTATGGCTGTGGTTGGGATATTAAATACAGCTCCTGAAGCATATGTATGTCTGTGTTTTAAAGAAAATTTTCATCTCAATTGTCACCTTCATCAGAGAGAGATATGATTGCCTTCCTTCTGAATACCAATGATGGTTGGCTTTATTGCAATAAAATGCCAGCTTCTAATTTATACATTTGTTTTATAAATATGGATCTTTAGTCAATAAAGTCATACATTTTCACTCTACATTCTTAACATACATTATTTGTAATGATTTATTTTCTTTGAAGTTTTCTCATTAAATATGTTTCAGTTTTTGTGGCACTATATTCACATTCTTAAATTGTGTTTGAAACTAAATTCCTAAATGTCTAAATAGAGCCAGATAAACTGGTCAAGTCCTTATGGGTTTCACCTTTGTTTCCTTTGACTTTTCTTTCTACTTCAATAAGTGGCACCATTTTGGGATTTTTTATGATTTGCAGATGTGCTAAATAAAATTTAAATGGTAATTTAAACTATCATAATTTGACAGTTATCAAAAGGGAAGAAATTAGACAAGGAATTTAAGTGTTTAGAGAAATATGAAACTACCTTTTGTTTTATATTTATCTTATAAGGTGAGATTCTTTACTTTTTAAAATTTAATCTTTCTTGGATTTTTACCATTACTACGTAGTCCCATTATACCCACCCCCACCCGCAGCAATCACCACACTGTTGTCCATGCCCATGAGTCCTTTTTCCTTTTTGCTCAATCCCTCCACCCTCTAACCTCCCTCTCCACCCCCCTACCAACTAGCTGTCACCTGCTCTCCATCTATGAATCTGTCTCTGTTTTGCTTGTTAGTTCAGTTTGTTCATTAGATTCCACATATGAGTGAAATCATGTGGTATTTGCCTTTCTCTGACTGGCTTCTTTCACTTAGCATGATGTTCTCCAGGCCCATCCATAGTGTTAGGAAGGGTAAAATGTTCTTCTTTTTATAGCCAAGTAGTATTCCATTTTATGAATGTCACATAGTTGTTTTATCCACTCATCTACTGATGGGCACTTTGGCTGCTTTGATATCTTGGAGATTGTAAATAATGCTGCAGTGAACACAGAGGTGCTTATATTCTTTTGAATTAGTGTTTTGGGGTTCCTTTGCATATGTCCCCAGCAGTGAGATTGCTGGGTCAAAAGGCAGATTTTTAATTTTGGTGGATATCTCCATACTGCTTTCCACAGCATCTGCACCAGTCTGCATTCCCACCAAGAGTGCAGAATGCTTCCCCTTTCTCCACATCCTTGCCAACACATGTTGTGTGTTGTTTTATTGATGGTAATTTACATGATCATAATTTGACAATTATCTAAAAGGAAAGAAATTAGACAAAGAATTGAAGTATTCAGAGAAATGTAAAACTACTTTTTGTTTTGTGTTTCTCTATATGTTAAGATTCTTATGGGCAGATATTATTTTTTCCTAGCTTTCTATAGAGCAGTGCTAGAATGCAGAGTAATAATGCTAGGTACAAATTAACAACAAAGGAATAAAGGACAGAAACACTGAAGCAGAATACTAGAGAAATAAACGTAAAGGTGAAGTAAAGAAAAAAAAGGCAAACATTGCGAACACTTAGGAGAAGATCATTGGAAGTGGCCTTGGAAAAGTATATGTGACAGTAAGTTTAAAATAATTAAAAATGAATGCTTTTTTTATTTAAGAAATGAATCAGTTTGACAGGTTTCTTTTTAATTTAAAAAAAAAACACATCTCATAGACAGCTTTCCATACATGAAATGAGAACATTCATGGAAGTATTGGATCATTTTTAAATGATAGCCTACCTGGGAAAATTTAAATAATGCTTATCTGCAAAAACACAACTCTTTTTGTTTTCTCTAGCATTCCTAATGGAATATTAATGTGTTTCCTTTTTGATATTTTACATTAGTTTCAGCTTCTAGCTTTTCCATTTTGAACCATTGTAATAGATTAAAATAATCATTTTTATATCTTTCCTCATTGCTGTGGAATTCAATGTTTAGATTTTTTATGATAGGGTCTACATGATTTAGCTTAATAATGCACTGAAGAATCAATTTATTATTTTTCCCAAAAGTTTATATAGTTTTACATACATGCCATAGCTATTTCTGTGTTTCATAATATTTATTGAATTTAATTACATTGCATTTATAAGTTCTTTTCAAGATATAGCTGAGATACAGAGTTAAGTACCTATGTACCAAAAGTAAACCACAATTTTCCTATGCTTTTTCCATGTTGTACTTAAAATATGCATGATATTTATTTTATTTTACTTTTTTTTCTCCTAAGAACGACCCACATTTCTCAGGAGGCCAATTAACCAGGTGGTGCTGGAGGAAGAAGCTGTAGAATTTCGTTGTCAAGTCCAGGGAGACCCTCAACCAACTGTGCGGTGGAAGAAGGATGATGCAGACTTGCCCAGAGGAAGGTAAGACCATCCCATAACTGGAGATTTGTTAGATAATCACTGAATAATCAGGAAAGAAAAAATAGCCCCAACTGCACCACAAACACTCTTAGATCTTGGTGTATAATTTTCACATATGTGATTTTTGCATGTGAGCCACATAGTTGCTGTTTTATATGCTGAAGTCTTCCAGGCCCTGATGTCACTCTTTAACTGAATTTCCCCATAAATACCTGATCCTCCATTTCATCGAGTATCCCTGAATCTCAACATTCCCTAGGTGCATTCTTTTGCATGATCCCTTACGGGGTCTGTCATTCTATTGCTGCCCAGTACTTGCCTACCCATTCCAATTGCCTCCTGCAACTACTGCTCTGTTGCCATGATGCATCAGCCCACAGTGGGCAGTGTGTGCCTTCCCTCACTGCCCTGAGCATCCCTAATGTAAGCCTGCTGGTGGCAGCTGACTAGAGAGTCTAGAGTAAGGGAGAGATCTTGTTCAATACAGTCCTGAAAAGCAGCAAGTAGCTGAGTTAACAACACTCTCCTCATAGGGAGTTTCTTACTGAGGGACTTTCTACGTCACTTCTTCACCTGCCATATCTTCATGGAGAATCTGTCCTCTATCTCTTTTCTCTTGTTCTTTCACCAGGCCCCCAAAACCAGTCTATCAGCTCTCTAGGGTAAGTCCAAAAATGCTTGTCATCATTGATAAAAACGAATTTAAAATTTTTGTCTAAATTTTTCCAAGACCTTGCCCTTTATGATCAAATAAATAATCAAGCGTTTACTTTTTCTATATAGCGAGCAAGTCTAGTTTTAAGATTTGTTTTGCCTTCCTCTTACGCCTAGGTTCTGAAACTACAGCCATCACATGTACTACACTCATAAAATTTCACTTTCTGCTTTTTTCTATTTTGTTCCTAAAAAAAGAAATTAGTTTTCATTCAACCGACTGAAAATAAACATGCTTTCAGAGAAGTCATTTGCCTTTTATGTGCTTTCACTGGCACTGCTATCAATTCCTGGATTTATAACTTCATTTCAGTATCTCAGTTTTATATATCCCTAGGTCTATGATACTATACTCTCTAAACAAATATAATCAGCAGCACCAGCTTCAAATCAACCAAACACGTTAAGTAGTAAGTTAGAAGTTTTTTTGCAAACTATGGGAAAATAAGTGAAAATTTGAATTCAGTTAATTATTCAGCCTAACTAGTGGGCCAAGTTACCTCTGTGTTTCTTTTGTCACTTTGCTGTCAAACATCTAATTTTAAAGGATGGTTATTGGGAGAAGTTTGTGAATGTGAGGCTCCTCGTGCCTTGTCAGTGGAGAAGCGGGTTAAAAAGTAGTAAGTAGTGAGCCCTGGCAGGGTAGTTCAGTTGGCTGGAGCATCATCCCAATGTGCCAGGGTTGCAGGTTTGATCCCTGGTCAGGACACATATAAGAATCAAGCAATGAATACACAATAGTGGAACAATAAACTTCTCTCTGTCTCTCTCACTCTCTCTCTCTCTCTTATCAGTAAACAAAAAAATTTCAAGTAATAAGAATTTATGGAGTTGAGTTCTTAGTATTCATCCTCTGTGTATAATAAGTACTTTTCCTGATATTTGAAAGCACATAATATATAATTTTTAAAGGATGATATCTTGTAAGATTTAGAGTTAAGAGACTAATTATATAACAAAATTTAGCCTGGTGTAAATATAGGTCAATTTTCAATTACTGGAAGTAAATAGCCTTGTTAAAAACAACCAACCAGACATCAACAAAAATACCCTCACTTTGGAATAACTCTGGATTTGTAGAAAAGTCACAAAGATAATACAGATAATTCCTATATACCCTATACCTAGTCTTCCCTATTGTTAACATTTTTCATTGCTACGAAACTCTTCTCATTCCTAGCGAACAAATGCTAATATATAATATGTATTTTTATATTATTTTGATTTCACCATTTTTTTCATTAATGTCTTATTTCTTCTCCAGGATTCTGTCACAGGTATTTAATTAGTTGAATATCATAAGGTATTACATTTAGTTGGCATGTTTTCCCAGTCCTCTATGGCCTAAGACAGGTTTTCAGTATTTCCTTGTCATTATGACCTTGGCAGTCATCAAGCCTACTGGCCAGGTATCCCCAAAATGGGGTTTGCCTAGTGTTTTGTCATGACTAGACTGGGTTTGTGGGATTTTAAGATGAGAGCCCCAGAGAATGCCTTTTTTATCCCTTGATATCAAGGGTTACATGACATTGAGGGTTACAGGATATCTACATGGTGATCTTGCAGTTTTTAATGCTTAAACACTATCCAGTTGACAAAGACTTCAAAAACAAGAAGTGTAAGAGTATATTGCATTTTAAAGGGCCTGTGTCTTTGAATTAAGCTAAACTGAAACTTAAGCATAGTTTGATTTGTCCCTATATTGCTCTAAGTCAGTGATTTTCGACCAGTGTGCTGCAACAAGTTTTAGAACATGTGGTACCTGATGATGTGACCAAGAGCACCGACCTCTTTTCCCTGAGAGTATCAAGTAAAAAAATGACAACAGCCAGCACAACAATAGCTGTCCAGTGTGAATGAATCAAAATTATACCTGTTTTTTGACACATGTGGCAAAATGTTGTTTTGTACCACAGAATTTTAATATTTAGTTGATGTATTCCATGAAATGGAAAAAAAAGGTTGAAAATCACTGCTCTAGGTGTTAGGTCATAAACCTGACAACTTTAGTTGCTGTAATATTCTCCAAATCTTGACAAGTCCATTTGCTATAAGGTTCAAATAATACATACAAATCAAACAAAGGCATTAAAACTACATGTCTAGAATGTGTGAAATACAGTCCTCCAAAGATAAGGTTGAAACTAAGAAATCTTAGCCCTGCTAACCTTTCTTAGAACATTTTTATATGTTTAGGCTCCTGATTCTTCCGTTCCTGGTATGGGAGTACTGCAGTGCTTTGTGTGACCAGCTAAATATTTTTAAAGTAATAACCAAATGGAAATGCTGTGTAAGCTTTAAATTGTATGTTAGAAAGGCTTAAAGCAAGGATCAGTGAAATATAGAAATTGAGGTCAGTATTTTTATCATGATAGATGGCATGTACTTTTTCTTGAATTCTCAATCTTTAAATGGTATTTTTAAAGAAGCTTATTCATTCTTACATTTGAGTGCATTAGCATAATCTTCACTTATGCATAGTGAGGGGGAAAGAGACCTCTTTACTCAGTGAGGAATAACAGAAATGACTTTTAACCAACCATAGCCTAAATAAACAACATCGATTCTATTACGTTATTTTAGGTCTCAGACCAGGGAGATGGCCATTGTTCTTGTGTGAGCAATTGTGAGGAGCAGTGTGGAGGATGGCATTTCTTTGGCTTCACATTTAATGTAATTTGAATGAGGTTTGTGTAGCGGTTCACTCTTAACACATTTATAGTAAAGCTTTGTAGGGCAGCTGCATAGCCTGTAATTACTATGTAAGTAATATATGACTATTTTTCTTTTGGAGACAAGAAAGCTTTTCAATTCAAGTTTAAATGTATGAAACGCTGTGATAGCTATTTAAACCTTCAACACAGAAGTTATCTGTGCCAACCTTTCAGTAACCAGAGATGAATTAAGGGAGTATTTTTTTCCTTTCCCATAAAAATATATTTTTAAGTAATACCCATATGCCTCTTTGATTTAGCCTTAAGCTCCTACCCTTTCTCAGTAACCATCTTTAATGAAATCAATGAAACAACATACCTTTGCTGAGTAGTATTAAGGGCATTTGAAAAATATTTTCTTATCCATGCCTGAGGACATTTTTTTCACTGCTTTTTAGAGGGAGAGAAAGGGAGAGAAAAATACAATGATGTGAGAGACATCAATTGATTCCCACCCATATGTCCCCAGACTGGACATCACACCTGCAATATACACATGTGCCCTCACTGGGAATCGAACCCTCAACCTTTTGAGATGATGCTTCAACCAGCTGAGCCACACTGGTTAAGGCAATACATTTTTTGATTAGATGAATGTTTCAGAGAGATGAGGAAAGTATTAGTTTTCAAGATTAACAATAATTCTGTTGACCAACCAGGAAAATTTATTATATATTTGGACATTTTCCATATGGCAAAGGGATAAAACAGCAAGGAGACTTCATTTCTTATATACTACCATTGAAATATTAACTGCTTACAGAAACTTATAAGATACTATTACTTCCCAGTTGAAGATTTCAGAAAGAATTTTATTTCCCATTCTTCAAGACCATGTCAAATATCAATTATCTTTTTTCCAGAGGATCTCACTATATATGTGCTCAAGTAAATAAACACTGGCTTATCTTGGTGAAAAGGATTTTATACACCAATATGAAAATATGCCATGGCTAGTGTGGCTCAGTGGATTGAGTGCTAGCCTGTGAATCAAAGGTCTCTGGTTCGATTCTCAGTTAGGACACATGCCTAGCTTGCAGGCCAGGTCCCCATTAGGGGACTCATAAGAGGCAACCACACATTGATGTTTCCTTTTTCCTCCCTTCTTTGCCCTCTCTCTAAAAATAAATAACAAAATATTTTTTAATGTGAGTAGGGGGAACAAAATGAGGAGATAAGGAGAATTACCTTTTAGAGTTCATGATGACTATATTTTTTAGAAGTATGTATTTTTTTCTTAAACCATAGTTTAAATTATAGAAGGTACACTTTTGCATTTACTTACATTCATACTGTTTGTAAAGTCTATTGCCAGTCTGTGAAAAAAGTCATTTTAAACAAAGTAAATAGTAAATATGCTGTTGTTATATGTTAACCCGATTGGATGATGTAGGCAAATGTTTACATACTCAATACATTTAAGAAAATCAAAACTGAGGTAATCATTGTTTCTTCCTTGGGTACCAGTTTTCTTTCTCAAGCAAATCAAGAGCTTTTTGCTAATTAATATAATTAAACTTTTATGATGAAGTGCCTTCAACATACCTTTTCAGAAAATGTTTCATCTGATAGAAGTTGCCAGCATTTATAATAACTGCCTCAATATACCTGCCACCTTAGTCCATGTCCCAGGATAACACAGGGATCTTTTATAGTATCACTATACCAAAATTTTAAAAAATCCATATTTATACATATATACTGAAGTTCTATGAAAAGTATTATATTACATTAATATAAAAGAAACAGAATATAATAAATTTACAAACAAATAAAATAAAATAGAATTGAAATATAACAATACTACAGTATTCTTTTCTGTCGCTTATTAGGATGGAAAAGAACAATATCCCTTCTCATAATTTCTGTAAGAAGTAGAATGATTAATATAATTGCAGTTTCTTATCTATGCTGGTTAGTGCAGTTTGCATTTTCCCTAATTATTAGCAGTTTTTTAAAAGTCTGTAAACAGGAGATTTAACATAGTCCATCAATCATGTAATTATTGGTACATTATGATTAGTTAGCTCTATGTATTTCTTATTTTACTTTTTATTTAATTTCTAAACTAACTCTAAAGTGACACTAACTTCCTTAATAAGGATCTAGAGTACAGAAAGGAATATTCATAATAGCTTGTCAGAGAAGAAAGGAAATACAATATGCCATTTACATTCCTATATATGCCTTTAAACTGTAAATGCAGTTGATGGCTTATCCATAGTGAATATAATTCATGAATATTTCATAAAAATAGAAAAGAGACTAAGGAATAAGAGTTTCGAGATATATAGTGTAAAATTCTATCAATTTTCCTGAACCCACTGATAAATTCCTTTTTCGAAAGTGCAAATCTATTTTAAGAGAGACATTTTAGAGTTCTTAGTTTCATAAATGTGAGATTCAGCTAAATACATGATTCCTTAAGAAAAGGAACTGAATAGAACCACTTATAATTCCCCCTTTTTACACTAAATGGCCCTTTCCACTTAGCCCTGGAAAACGTTCTTGTGTTAATTGATTGGAGGCTCCATTGTTTAGAGCATGTGCTTCTGGGACGCAGACATGCTGAACAGCACCCCGTCACCCTGCTGAGGAGATGGGCCTTCTTCACGTACAGTGTGGGCTTCAAGGACATGTGGTAATTTGGACTCCTGATAAATAACCACGCTGATTAGGTTGACTGGTCAAGATTGGCCAATTAAAATGGCTTTTGAAAAAGCAGGGGAAATTTGAGAGCAGGAAAAAAGCAATATATATACAACATCATATGTGACACCTGGAGAGTGGACCAGTCACTAAGATTCACAAATATAAAGAAAAGTGTAAATGAATATTCCATGATTTTTCAGCTATACGGATGTCTTAGCCATTTCTGTCTGAAAAAAAAATAGTATTGCATTGACAATTACCATGAGGTTTTTATATAAAGCAGCCACTAGCAGAAAGAATATTTGGGCCATTGTCAGAAATGTTAGACATTAGGGTTGTTTTGACATTTTTTGATTATTTATCCTTTTAGTTACACTCCCATGTTCTGGAAATGATGTTTGACAGATTCCTCTACCAGTAGCTAGGAGTGTGACCTTGAAGAAGCTATTTATGCTCTTTGTATTTTACATCCTGTTGATATGGACCAGCAACGAGACAGGACTGATGATTAACCTGTGCTTTGACTCATTTGTACGGGGTGAATAACTATGCCATCCATTCTAACTCAAAGTGTTATTAAAATGATATAACTAATTCCAAGCACTGTAAACACTATGTAATGGATGCACAGAACAGGTGTTCTGTTCCAGGATTGCAAATTACCTGACTGGTGGCATTTATTAGTAATACAAGTAACTACAAGAAAAAACATACTTAAGGCTGAAAATATAGACTATACAATTTTATGGATACTCTTTTTTTGGCTAATTGATTTCTAAAGAAATAGATATAATATTATTGATTTAATAAATAATATATTTTGCTTTTAAATCACTTAGATTCATTTATAAATTTTACTGCCAGTTTGCCAAGCCTGGGAGTTGCCACCAATTTTTCTACCTCTGGGGGATTGTATGTGATCCAAATATTGTATCCTAGCCCCAGTGCAATAAAACATCTAGGTTGGCACTTTCAAATTTCACACTTACACTGTATTGTTTGTCTGCTGGTAATAAGAAAATCACCACTTTTATAGGAAGATTATGTAATGATAAAAGGTACATGCTTTTGGAGGATTTACTGTTTGCCATGCACACTTCTAAATGCTTCCTGCAGACATTAATTTCATTATTTTAAAGAATAGTGTTCCAGCATAACATTAGTTTCATTTAAGGAATATGGTAACAGAAGCTTAAAGCAGTTTCCAAAGACACATATTAATAGATTTTTAGGGCCAGGACTTGATAGAATCTGTCCAGCATGAAATCTGTATTTGAAACTAATGGGCTTCCTAAATATGCAATTATTATTTATGGGCTTGAGCCACATACAAAGTTTATATTTTGGATAAAATTTCAGATCATCAGGAAGAAACACTACACTATGAATTACTTTATGGGGATACTATTATAGCATTACTGTTAAGACTAATCTTTAGACCAATTTCATAAGCCACACATAAAATGTCTTGACATTTTGAAAATCTAAAGTTGGATCATCAGGTCAAGGTTACTGCCTTTGGAGGCTGGAGATATAGATTTTGTTTACAAACAGGATTAATTAGCAACTTTTAGAGGGATGCCAAAATGGCACTTTTTCTGTGTTTTCATCAAATAGGTGCTAATAGTTGCTGTTAACACAAAACTAATTGCCACCTACCGTGGGGAGTGCACGTTGCCTTGTCCTGTGACTACATTGGCCCATCTGTTGAGAATCTCAGCTCGGGAACAATGCAGGAACTGGCATCCAATTTGGGCTCTGGCCAGTGGTCAACAAACAAGCTGAGACACACTTGGAATATGAAATGATTGAAGTCAAAGATGCTTTGCTGTCCATTAACTGGCAGCTCTTGAGTTGTGTGAGAGCAAAGCCAAGATCAGGTGCCAGTTTGCAGAGCACAAGGATCTGCCTGAGTGCCACCTGTCATTGGCATGTGGGTGTTGTCCCACATAGGAGCCACAGCAGATGTGCTTCTTCCATCACAGCATGACAGGTGACATGTTAGAGGTTGGGACCAGGGCATGTTACATGTTAGAGCGTTCAGCTAGGCTGAGGTAGGGACTAGGGTGACATTTTACCTCTTACCCCAAACTGTAGAACAATCCAAAGGCTTGCAAGGAGACAGTCTGCATGTTACTCCCTAGCCCACAGGTGGATATACTGGATATTTACCATTGAAGACATCTCTCATACCTGGGTTTTTAACTTTGACTACAAACAAAATGTAAAAAGGAAAAAGTTATTTAATTGATTATATTAACCCAAATCCTTGCCTTCACAAGACAATTTGTGGTTAGATGCAGTTAGATAATTTTTAATCACCCTTAAGATATATTTCTGATCAATTTTGTTGTTGCTGTTATTCTCATTAAGTTGAATTATAATGTGGGGCTGCAAGATAAACTAGAATTGAGGAGATCAGCATTCTTATCCCAGCTCTGCCGAAATTCACTGTGTTATTTTAAATAATTTACGTGTTTCAGTAGCAGAGTCCATTATCTACATAATGTGTGAGTTGGATTGGATATTTTCTGTGGACCCTTTTAATTATGAAATGGTACTATTCTATGAATTGTAACAACTTAAGTTACAAAGTATGATAATACATTTTTATAGGAGTAAGAATAAAAACAGCAAGTGGATAGGCCTAAAAAGGAAAAGCAGAATTACACATAAGCCCATTACTAATGACAATTACTTTTTATGTTTTCCATATAGTTTGTCAGATATATACAGGCATATTTTTTTATTCAGAAAAATTTTTGACCCTGAATGTTTATTTAGGTTTTTATTGCAACAGTCTAGTACCGATTCAAAAGAGCTGTTTCTATTGCATTTGCCTTTTTTAAAAATATAATGTTAGTAAATTATACTTCCATAGCACTTGCTCTATATCAGAAAATGTTCTAGGCATTTTACATTAATATATTTGTCCTTAGGACAATGCTGTGATGTAAGCACTACTATTATTCTTGTATTATAAATGAGAAAAATAAGAGATGAAGAGAGGAAGTGTGGCAAAGTCTGATTCCCTAGTCCATGCGTTTAAACACCACCCATGTTGCTGGGCGTGGGGGAGGGGCTGCTCTTCTCCAGTCCCTGCTTGGACCTGAAGGTAGGAAAGGACAGCTCTGAAGGCTTCTGAGATATTTCTGTCAGACACTCACAAAATGCAGCTGTATAATGATGTGTATATTAAAGATTCTAAGGTGTTCATCATCATAATAGTATTCAGTCGTGTATAAATTTTTATATCAAATATAAATAAGTTTGCATGTTTTAAAAAATAAGATAAATAAATAGGATAAAAAATAGGATTAGTATTATTTTCCACTGTCCATTAAAATAATTTTTAGAACAAGTCTATCTTTATCCTTACAGAATATTTTAACTTAATATATTCATGTGTTTTTCTTTTTAACAGTGAATCTAGAAATAAAAATAAAGTCACTGGAAACACATCAAAAGCTAAAGAAATGCTTGCTGAGAGAATATAATAGTGCAAGTGTATAAATCTAGAACTATGCATTTTTTAGGCATGATAATTCAATTTATCTTTTTTTATATTGGCAGAGTTAAATTTACTGAGAGTGTTATTTTTATTTTCTTGATACCAACAGTTCTATGGACAGTTATGAATTGGTAGATGGGACTGAGTTCCAAGCTTCATATTTACTACCAATGTGGTAGTATTATTATTGTTATTATTATTGTTATTTCTTATAATGGTTTCTCTGGAAAAGTTGCTGCTCAACCCAGCTATTTGACTCAACTGGTATGAATTGAAAAAGAAAGGAAAAGAAAACAGGGAATAACTTGAGATTCCGTATAACAATGACATGATGGATGAGGGTTATATCTCAGTAAATACGTGAAGGAGATGCAATTGTCAAAGATGATAAAAGGAGAACAAATACTTCAAAGTATTATAAGAATGCACTCTACACAGTAGAATCAAGTATTGGTGAAATTACCATTACATAAAATTCATTTATTGGAACTTTGTTTTAAAAGGACATATTTAGAAATTGGGGGATTGCTGCTGGGGACACGGAACCTTTGCCCCCAAATTAAAGGACAGTACTAGGAGTCCCTTCTGAGAAGGTGAATCATTGTGTAGATCGATAAGATAGACCTCTGACAAGATGTCAGTGTAGAAATGTTGCCAATCATTCTTATGAGCAAGACTATTACAATCACAAAAGTTACTATAATAGCTTTTCAACCCTCCAATTATTACATAATTTGTAGCAAGATGTCAGTTCTCTCAAATGAATAATAAAAATCTCCAATGTAGACTAATGAAATATATTTCAATGATTACTTCAAAAATAATTATACATATTTACTGAACATTTCTATGTGTTGATTTTGCAACAGATTTTTTAAAAATGAGTTTGTCCTTACATATTTTAGTAGAGGGTATGAGATACATATACCATTAATTATTAAATCAAACTACATTAAAAGTATGATGTATAAGACTCTTTGGGGTTTTAGAAAGCAAAAGCATCTGTAGTTTCATGTGACACTGGAGATGGATTCAGAAAGGAAAATAGAATCCCCTTAAGTTAAACTGCAGAGAAGACTATTTCAAGGGGTGGAAGCGTGAGGAAACATCGGTGGTTGTAGACATGTAGGCCATCAGTTAGCGGTTCAGTTTGCCTTCAGCGCGGTGGGGGGCCCTTCAGGCCAGCACTGTTAGTTCAGGCTTTATTATGAAAGCCTTTAGTGCCAAGTAATTTGTTTATGCTGAGCATGCTATGAAATAAGAATTCACAGAATCACATTGAATAGACAAGTATCTTTGTTTTTATGTTTAGAAAGTTCATCTTCATATTTATCTACAGGGCAGCTTGGAGTAGAGAAAGTTTGTGAGTAGGCATACATAGTAGGGAGTTGTTTAAAAAGGTAGTTAGGGAATTATATTGGGATATTTCCTGTGAATACAAAATCATGCCTAATAATGTAAGTGGCAGTGCAATGAAAAGCTTTATTTTTTAGTTGGAAATTAATTGTACGTCAGGGTGTATGGGAAAAGAGAGGTTAAGAGTAATGTCAAGGTTGATAACATGAGTGCCCGGATGAAAGGTATTGTATTTCATAAAGAGAGAAATAAAAGATTAGCTTAGTCTAATCATTTTTTATTGTATAATAATATCATATGTCACTAAATCCAAGGTAGAATTGTATGTGAGATTCTACCCTACCTGTGCTCATTGTTGAGAAGGAAAAAATGTCAAATCAACTGTGATATGCCATCTATTGAAAAGGATTTCTAATTTCAGAGATGTTAAAATATGAACAATGTGTATCTTAAAATTGATTAATTATGGGACTAATAGCTAAGGCTCATAGTGCTTCACATGCAAGTAACAGATTTAATCTTCACAATTGCCTTATGAAGTAGTTATTCTTACAATTTTTATTTTACAACTAAGGAATCTGAGGGGCAAATTTAAGTGGTAGAGGGAGATTTGAATCCAAACACTCTGGCCCTAAAGTCTACTCTCTTAGTAACTACACTGAAATAATTCATTTTTAAAGGATATCATATTAAAATAACAAAACTGTAATTTTCTTGAGAGCCCACTGGTTTCATACCAGTTATTTACATAGTTTATAATTAATCTTCTCAACAACCTCGACAAATGAATCCCTTCTTTAGCACAAGAGGAAACCAAAGCTTAGAGACAATGACCAACATGCTTAAGGTCCCAGGACCCATGGTTAGCAAAGCCGGATTCCAACACTGGGTCTCTCTAACATGAAGAGCTGAGCTTCATTTCCCATTTTGGTCCTGGAAAACCCTTCATTCCCTGTTTTACTTTTTCCAGCCTTTGGCTATTTTGTTTTGTTTTGTTTCGTTTTGTTTCGTTTCGTTTCCTTTTGTATTTCTGTGTAACTAAGAGAAAATAGTGCTAATCTCATCATTATTGAATTATTTATTTCTGTCTCCTCAACAAACTTTTGCCATATTTATCTTTAATCTCAAATACCCAGCACTATATCTGGAACACAGTGCTCACCAGATGCCTATTTAGGGCAGTGGTTCTCATCTGGGGCTAATTTTGCTTCTCCCACTCTCAGCAATTGCTGGAAACATTTTCTGTTGCCACCTTTGGGGAACTGGTACCACTGTCCGTCTAGTGGGGAGAGGCTGAAAAATGGTGCTAAACATCCTAATATGCACAGGACAACTTCCATACCAAATAGTAACCTGATCCCAAGTATCAACAGTGCTGAGGTTGAGAAACCGTTATTTAGCAGAAAAGATAAACCTGGGCATAATCACCTGAGTGCTATTTGATATAATTTTTGTTTTAGCTTTTAATGTTAGGGCAAATATAATATACTATCATTCAAAAAAAACAGACTTCAAATATAAAAATCTATATTATTATTATTATTATTATTATCCCCTTAGCTGTGAAGATGGACAAATAATATCATGTTTGGATGTGACATAATTATGTCATCACTGAACACAGGAAGGCCCGCCCTTTGTTTCACTAATGACTAAAGATAAATGTATTTTTTTGCATAGTTCTAGAATATATGAGGCTGGGAATTTTTTAAAGTAATCCCTGATCATTACATAGTTGTCAAATTGATGAAACTAGTTAAGAATTTCCTTATCAGAGAAGTGCCTGAACATCCCTTTCCACGTAGACCTACCAACCCACAAGTTACGTGGCACACTTAATGAGGACAAGTGCCCTTACATAGTTGTGCTGACTTTCTAAATTATTCCATAAGCATGTTTCATAAGGAAGTTTCTGTGGGCAGAAGGAAAAGGAGAGAGCCTTTTGAATCTTTCACAGCACTATCCAGACCAAACATCCCTCTGATAATGCAGAATCCACCCCACATCCCAATAACTCAGGGAGTGCTTGCCTTCAGCACCAATGAAGGAGACTTCATGAAGTTTGTCCGGCAAAGAGCACAGGTCCACTAAGTGGCTGGCACATCCAAAAATCCCAAATTGTAGTGTTGATTGCACCGAGTTCATTCTTCATGCAAAAGAGTATGAGAAGAGTGGAAGCTGCCTGCCAGAAAACGTCAGGTCTGAGCTGTGAGTTCTGTGGATTCTTGTAGATTTAATCCCTAAAGGCCTTTCTTAAAAGGAATGAAAGTTAAGATTAATTTCTAACTAAATGCACAACTGTAAGATATATTCACTTTTCCAAATGTGATGTTCCAATTCCTAGTCCTATTGTAAAACCAACTTTTATTAAACTAATTTAAGCCAATAAAATAATTATTTCTAAATTAAAGATAATTTAACATGTTTTTGCCACTTTATTTGTTCCAATACACTCTCTTTAATTGCGATATAATTGCATTTTGATATAAATTTGTATGCTCTAATTAGTTAAAAAAAATATTGGAAATAATACCTGTGATATTTTAAAAGTATTTAAAATTAATGCATCTGATTTGAATAATATTTTAAATGTTAGTACAAAATATTACAAAAATAGCTGCATATTAAGGACAGCAATGAAAATTATTAAATATACCTTTCTGATTATAAACCAAAGGGAATCTTAATATTTCTAGAATGATTTGCATTTGATCTGATACAAGTGTGGAAGGAAGAAGTACTTCACACACACACACATACACATACCTATTTAACCTCTAAATTTTTAAGGGATTTAATTTAGTGAAAATCAGAATAACTATGGGGGATAGTAAACGTTCTCTAAAGTTCTATGATACGTCTTTGTCCTATAATAAAATAATAATAATAATAATACAATATATATAGTCTACTCTAAAAAATAATACTCTTTATTTGTCAGGTAAATAGTGAATATCATGTCGATGATAAAAATATAAAGTTCTAATTAATTATTTGATATTATTAAATGAGTATCAGTGACAAATATATATATAATTTTTATCATATATATTTTATCTTAAAATTTGTTTTTATCTTATATGTTTTAGACCTCACTTTTTTATTACTGCTGTTAGTCAAAATTGAATTTCTTCATCTAGCCAACAGGTGTAGATGTGGTTACCAGCTTAAACCATATATATATATAACAAGGATAGGTGTGAGCAAGGTGATTCTCTTTAAGTTCGTATCTACTTTGAAGTAGAGATTGCTTCAGGTTCTTGTGCAATATGGTGTTAATTGTGTTAATCGTTAATTGGAAGAGATTGAACACAGCGAAAATGCTTTGAAATGAAAAAAAAATGATGAGTAGAATATACAACTTAAACAAACATGGAATCAAAGTTCAGAGACTTGAAAATAAAGCGATTCTGAATTCTCAAAGCATTCCATGTTTTTAGCAGCCTCTCCATTGTACAGACTTGACATTTTCTTTGATCCTGAGAAAAGAATATAATCTTCCTCCTTCTACATACATGTAGCCTTCATTCCTTCATGAACAAATTGATCTTGACTGCCTTGTAGGCTCAATTCACAGTACTGAGTTCTGAGGATACAACTGTGAACACAAGCCTTTGTGGAGCTTAAAATCAAGAGGTGTGGACAGACATTAAACAAATTAATCCTGTGTCAGTATGAGCAGAAGTAGCTAGCTAAAGGGAGAGTGTTTGGGACCAGACATGAGGATACGACACATGCAGAGATGCAGAGGCAGGAGAAAGCTTGCAAATTCTGGAATATAGTTGAAGGATTGAGTGTAAGGAGATGATGGGGCAAGATGGGACTGGAGAGGCGACCAGAACCAGTACAGGAGAACATACAGGCCAGGTATGGAAGTCAGGACTTCTCTCTAGAGAGCCAGTCATGGGTAAATTGAATGTTTATTAGTCTACTCTTGAGATATAAAGAGGTAGTAAAGCAATATATTAATACCTGGGGTTTTGCCAGGCAAATGCACCAGAAAGGCAGTGGGACTAGAAAAGTAAAGATGTTGGCAAGTGACTTATGGACCATAGAATTTAAGTAGGATAGAGAAAGAAGTGATGATGCAAGGTTGATAGAAGTGGAGGAAGAGGTTCCGTTTGTAAACTGATTAAGACAGTAGGAAACATCTGTGGTTATAGTCCCAGACATTTGATTTCAAAGGTAGAGACATTCCAGTTGAGGATAAGGTCTAGGATCCTGCTATGAGACAGTGACCCACAGGACATGGAGACAGTATCACTGGGGGAGGAGATATGATTCAAGGGAAGGGCAGTCATGGAAGATTTCAGGAGGTATTTATTGGGTATTTCCTTTATGCCAGGTTCAAGTCTTAACACTCTAAATAAAATTATTAACTCATTTAATGCTTAAAAGAGCCACACAGCATAGGTCCTATAAATCATTATATTTCCTAAAGAGAAAGAAATTCTAAAGTTTCTATTTGAAAGCTGAATGACCTGATGCCTCTTCAGTGGGATATAATTTTGTTGCATTTTGCTTTGTTTTATTTTCTTGAGAGAGAATAAATAACTCAATATAAAGATATCTGCTGAGTAACTACTGTGTGTCAGACACTGAGGAGCCACTCGGGATGGCAGGGAGTGTGCTTTCACCTGCATGCACCCTTCCACCAACCCCTGGGAAGAGCCATATTCCCCTTAAGGCATGGACAGGAGGGTAAAAATCTTAGAAAGGGAGACAGGATGTTTTAGAAATCAGCGTGAGTAGGTAGTTCAGAAGGCAGATTGAAAAATGTTGTGGAAGTGACTACAAACATTTTTTGAGAGGTTATATCAGAGATGATGAAACTCATCTCTGATATAACAAAGAGAAGGTGAAAATGAGAGAAAAAGATAACAGGAGAAGATGGAAACGGGGTGACTAAGGGCAACAGGCTGTGAACTTCACAGTTGTCCACTAATTTGTCAAGAGAATTAAGCCCTGGAGTCTCCATTGTCTGCCATAGGTTAGAAGATGGCAGAGACAGGGGCATCCCGAAGATAGTCACAGCCTGCAGTGATAGTAACTCGCAGGCACTTCAGTTTGGGGTGAGTGGGATGCTTTGGCCTTTCTGGGAGGGCTCAGCTGCGGTTCAGTTTAATTGCTCAAGTTCCAGAGACAGGTTCTTGTTCAAGGTGCTGGGTGTCCTGATCCCTTGGCTGTGGTCTTGGGCCTAATTACCCTGTGATCTGAAATCTGCACTTTGTTAAGTCAACTATTATTACCCTATTGTGGATGTTTTAAAACATATTTTTTGCTTGTTTGTTTTAGCTTTTTAGTTGGAAAATTATCCTGCTGTCTCAGCTGTGCTAAAGAGACACAGTAGAGGGGTTTTCCATCTATAGGTCAGCCTGACAAGGGTTGGAGGTAAAAATGATAGCATTTAAGGAAAGACAAGGGAGCTTAAAGTATTGTTTGGATATTTAAGGCAAAGCCAAAATGCCCTTATCATTCAAGTTTCACTTTGGTTTTCAGTTAGAGGCTTTCAGAACAGAACAGCGAATTCTGTTCAGAGACCACCTTGCCTCTTATTATTTCCATACAAATCTAATCTTCCAAGATTTTTATGACCTTTCCTTTTTCAATGAATGTTACATTAATTTTATTTTTTATAAGGATATCTGTCCTTTTATACTGCTCCTAGTTGATCTGCCCAGAATGCTTGCAATCTGAAACCTGAAAGAATAGGTAAAGATTCCTTTACCCAAATGGTAAACATTAGTCTGCATTATAATTGTAGATAAAAAGAAGGGTGTTACACAAGTTGGCTATAGCATATAGTAAACTTGACTCAGTTTTCCTTTGCCAGGAAAATACTAAGGCCGATAATGCTTATTTTAAGGCCCCAGACCTCAGTTGAGATTTAAGAGCTTAACTTTAGGATACAGCTTAAATATTAAAGATTAAGAAAATATCACCTGAGATTTAGGTTGCCAAGAAGCACTTATGTGTGTTTTAATAACAAATATTGTCTGTGTAAGGATTTTGTTGGAAAAACCATGAGCAGAAAAAACGTTTCAGGAAAATTGAGCATCTTTTTCTATTTCCAGCTTTCAAAACAAGCAAAAGATTTAAATTCTCCAGAAAAGTTTATGTTTTATAGAAGAGTGCCTTGATTCAAAGTTGTGTGTTTTTAAAATGTACATTTTTGACCAACTGAAATATGCATCATTACCGATGTGTAAATGGATGTGTCTGCATTTTCACTGTAATCCAGTGGCATCAAGCAGTTTAAGGTTATGTCTTTAATTATCCATGAATGCTTTTATAAGATTAATGTGACTTTTATCCTAAAATTATTCTTTTTAAAGCAGGCAATAAACTTTGTGACATTTTCATTTAAAAGGCCCATAGTTAAATTTTTATTGAATTATGGAACTTCGGACTGCCCATTATTGCAACATTTATTTTCTGAAAGAGTCTAAAAGTTTTAAAATAATTTTCAGCTATGTGGATTGAGTGCATGTCTCTTGAAAATTGAAAACAAACTTTTCAAGTCTCCCTAAAAAGAAGACATATTTACTTGCATAGGCATTAAATGTTTCCTGGTTAAATTCATAGTTTTTACCTTTGGCCAACTTAATGATTAATAAAGCAGATACGCAATAAAATTTTATGTGCTAAGTCAAAACACTTGTTCTAGAATTGGAGCCAGGCATCTTATAGCAAGAAGTAGTAGGTGATTTCAAAAACTAAAAGTGTTGGGAAAATAAATTTTCTTCTGTGAAAGATGAAGGTGCTTTAGAGATGAGAACAGCCATTCAGGAAGTTGTATTAGTGTAGGGCTCTCAGGTAATCCAGACAAGGCAAGGAGATAGGCAGGCTTGAATTGAACGTGGTAAAATTCCACTTTGTAATAAAATTTGTAGTGTATTATTTTGTCCTTCTTTTCACCTTCCAAATTCTGTATCTATTGTGGAAGATTTGGAGGGAGAGATCCCTAAATTAGCTGAATTATTAGCTGAATTAGCTTTTTTACAAAAGCCAGGAAATCATGAGAAGTTTTTACCCTAGAAGATTATTGTGCATCAGAGATTGCAGAGTAAGAGAAATGTATGAAACGTGATCATGTTATAAAGTTTACAGTTTTTCAAGTGTTGTATGATATTTTCAAAGTAAATTTAGATTTATAGGAAATCTTTTCAAAAGAGAAAGTTTCTTTAGGAGGAAGAAACAAAATAGATCCTTCCATTTAACCTTGGAAGTGATTATAAAATACAGTACTCCTTTTCTTTAAAAAATAAATATTTTCTCTTTTGAAATACTTGTAAGATTATTCATTAGGTATAAGATCACACACAAACAAACCTTGCATATAAGCTGTTGTTTTAAGTATTAAAATAAATTTATTTTGTTTTGTTTATTCTTTAGCAGAACAGATGGTAATGGTTTTGACACAATTTAGTTTTCTTTTCCTTTTTTATTCCTTTGGGAAAAAAACAACACAAAACCAGAGCTTCTTTTCCCACTTTGTCACAGCTGGTTACCAATCAATCTCAATTCACGGTACAGTGATGATAGCACATGTTGTCCAGGGGCCAGATCTGATTGGGTTGCATTTTTCAGCAGCATTTCATATCAGGGAAAAAGGTATCTGTGTGGTGGGGGCTGTCAGCGCACGATTGTACCACTGTCATTAATCAAACCTGGCAACAATGCCTGCCTTTATCCAAGGCCAAGACTGGCAGATTTCACAATCAGAATCACCCGATTTCTGTAAAGATTTCCTCACCAGTAATGTTTTTTTATCCGTTTCGTTTTTGTCTTTTTTTAAATTAAAGTCATATGATACCTCATACATGTTGATTAAATATACTATACCATATTCAAAAAGTAGTTTGTTTGTTTTTATCAAAGTGTGTGCTCTAGTTATTTAAAATTCCTTCTCAATTATTTAAAAAAGGCTAAGCACAAATCAGGACAAAATTTAAGTCCATTAGATTGTTCAGTTAAAGACTAATTTTAAAATGCATATATGTTAGTAAACACATTATGAACCTTCAAGGATTACATTTTCTCTTAGATTAATACTGAGCAAACTACTGATGAAGTTTGTTTCTGGAGTTTTTGAAACAACACAAAATGCAGACATGCACACCTGCCCATTGCACACGCATACAGAACAATGAGCACACACACCCAACAAGGCGGTGTATTGCTCTGTGTTAAAAAATAAATGTACTTGCTGCAGAGATATTATCACAGTCTCTTTGTAACTCACAACATTCTTAGCGTCTTCTATAAAATGGTATTTGGAAATAGGCATTTTCTTTGTCATTTATGGTTGTGAAATCATTAAACTCTGCTCTGAATTGTAAAGAAGTATTTAAATGTAGGGAACTATGATTCATAATTTTGCATATTACTCAGTTAATATTTGCTTTCTGGGGGAAATGAACATTTCTCCAAATACCTAATGTAATAGTGTAAAGCATCAATGAGACTACTATGGGGCATATACCAGTTATCCAAAGCAAAATACAAGAAGTAAGGCCCCATTTACTGGACCAGTGGAAATATGTAACATCTAATTGCTTGTGAAATATGTAGTTTTAGTAAATAAATTGTTGTTGCAGAGAAACCATGACCCATTTGGGAAAGAGCTGAGAGTATACATTCTAGAATCACTTGAAGGGATACTGGTTGGTGTTCTAAGGGTTAATTTTGCTAATTAAATAAAAATCACTGATTTTTAACTCTTGCAGCCAATGCTTGTTTTGTCAATTTGCCAACAATTAAGATAATAAATTTCTCCTTCGAATATTTGAGTTATCTTATATTCAAGATACCTAAAAATTAAATCATATTTGAACCCAGTGTAACATAAAATGATAGACTATAACTCATGAAGAAGCAAATATACACTACTTCTTTATTGTCTAAAGGTTACCAAAAAATGTGCTAGCAGTGCATTTCATAATTTGGAAGTGGCAAAAATTATATACATATATAAAAATAGATAATTGGTAATAAAGCATCTGGAGAATCACATATAAAATTAATGATCTTATTAGCAATGCCTTTAATCTAAGCATTGCACTTTATGGCTGAATGATGTGTGTGTGTGTGTACCGTATGTTGTTTCCGGTAAAATATAGTAGAAAAATGAAGTGTTATCTAACTATAACTAAAGCTATTTAATAAAAACAGATTTATATTCTACATAGGTATGACATCAAAGATGATTACACACTGAGAATTAAAAAGGCCTTGAGCACAGATGAAGGCACCTATATGTGTATTGCCGAGAATCGGGTTGGAAAAGTGGAAGCCTCCGCTACCCTCACAGTTCGAGGTAAGAGACCTAAGACATATGATATAATTGAGCCAGCAGATTGACACTTGATTAAATGGGCAAGTAAACTCACAATCAAAATAATAGGTTATACTGTTTTATTATTACATTAAGATGCCTAGATTTGTGTCTACTATATTATTCATTGAAATAAAATCACTTTCAAATTTTAGTTCAAATGGATGATATTTGAAGCAGTTAATTTTATACAATAAATAGTAGCTAATGTGATTTTTAAATAAATCTTAAAAATTGATAATACACTAATGTTATATATTTCCATTTCTTTGAACTATTTACTGTTTTTAAATGTCACTAGTTTCAAAAGCACTTTGTTTTTCTGTTTACTAGTTTGTCACTTTATACTAGCAGAGTACTGTTTTGAAAGTCTTTTTTTTTTGTTTCATCATTCAAAAAGCAATTTGAAAAGGAAAAAACTAACACTGCTTTCCAAAGTGAAAAATGGATATAGAGGAGCTCCCACATTGAGAAAATCTGATTTAGAGAGTGATTTGTGAAGTTCATCGGCCTTAAATAATTGAAATAGTCAGTGCTTCTCCTGCAATAACTTTCACTTTCTAGGTGTCATGCACTTCCTCAGTCATGGAATACTGTTCATTTATAAACTCCCTGGAATTGCTTCTAAGTGAAAGAAAACATTATTTAACCCTGCAGTGAGCTAGAATGAATAAACTCTGTTCCAGGTGGTGTCCATGATCCACATGGGTAAATTACGTAGCCCAAGGTACCAGGCAGTACCATCTAGACAACCACACTTAAGTCTCGCCAGATAGACTCTAACCCACGGCATTGTTTACTCTATCAGAGAACTTCAAACTGAAACAGGCAAGCACATCCCTGCTCAGTCTTTCAACCTTTCTTCCACTACCCTAACCGATGCCTCCTCCTCTCAGCCTTTCTGATAAGGTTGGGTGGTTTCATCCGGGTCTGTTACAGCTCACCCTGTTCAGTCACACCTTCTACTCTTACACAGCTTTGCTCCTGGAAGTTTTCCTAAGATTAAGAGAAATATGTGGAGGAATTTGTATTGGTGATCCTCCATCTGGTAAGAAAAATTATTTTTGTCAGATCTATGACTTGGGCACCAAATCGTTAAAAAAAAAAAAAAAGCAAAAAAACCTTACCTTCCTCCAGGTAACTAATTGGAGACATATGCATTCTATATAGATTACCTGGAAAATATTGGTGATTTCCATAATTTCCAATTGCTCCATTTCTATTCAACCTAATTTATTTCTCCTCCTTTTTGATATGACTGAGATATAAAACAAATTTAGGCAAAATTGACTAGGAAGTTGCTTGAAAAAATATTCATTCTTCATTAGATATCAGATGATAAACAGCTATGATCAGGGAACAGTTGAATATACATACTGATTATATGTGGTCAAAATCTGAGCCTATGTAACCCTCTTTACTATATTTAACCTACATTCTCCATAGGTGATTTATATTTATACATATATTTGTTTATTTTTCTCTAGGCAGTCCTTTGCAAAAACATTCACTTGACCCAATTTCCCCCAAAGTTTGTTTGTTTTTTCTGAAGTAAATGGAAAAAAATAAACAAGCAGCCAAGAAATGTTCCATTCAAAAAATATTTGCTGACTAAACAAATGGTGAGAAAATGTGAGGAATTGTTTGTTTGAAGAAGCAGCAGGGTTCCTTCATACTTGAATGCCTGCATGAATGAGACTTCAAGTGGTCTGTTTGCTTTAAGATCTTTCCCAGCTAATTGTTTTCATAATTTGTTGAAAGTTTCAGGTTTAATATTTCAGTTAACAAAGCATGCTCCCCATGCATGGACTTTTGAAACTAACTTAAAAAACTAATAGAA
This sequence comes from Phyllostomus discolor, assembly GCF_004126475.2. Classification (NCBI taxonomy): domain Eukaryota; kingdom Metazoa; phylum Chordata; class Mammalia; order Chiroptera; family Phyllostomidae; genus Phyllostomus; species Phyllostomus discolor. The sequence continues at coordinate 64,801,364 of NC_040904.2, forward strand.
AGAGTTGTTTGCTTATAATACGATTTTTTTTTTAAATCGGCAAACCTTCTATGTTTTCTTCCCTAATCTGTGCCCCGTGTCCTGGATTGGACAATTAATCTGTGTCGTATGTTTTTATGACTCTTTTAACACTGAAACCTCAACATGAAAAAAGTCTCCATAATACAATAGAAAATGGACTAAAATATTTTTAAAAAATATTTTTATCATTAGGAAAAGCAGTTGGGATTTCTCATGCTAAGAGGTTAACAAGGAAAAAACATAGTATCTACAACATATTTTTTTCCTGGGCTCATTTTTCTATGCACATAAGGAAATATTCAGCCCTTCTCTGGCTTGTTTTATTAGACCAGGGTCAACTGACCCAAGAGGCCACATCTATTTTCATCAATTTAATGTAGGGATACAGTTTAGTTTAATTTGCTGATTTTGAAAACATTCACCTGCTGGGGTTTCTTTTTGTTTGTTTGTTTTTTCGGGATGAAATGTTGCTGTGTAACAAAGACAAGAGATTTTATTGTGATGTTTCTGCTAAAATTTTATCATGTTCCCTTTAGCCAATTGGGGAAAGAAGTTTTATAGTCAAAATCTGAAAGAGCGATTTATTCAGTGGTTAGTTTTCCTCTTCAAAACTATGGTTAAAATAAGCTATAAAATTAAAAATGTTAGACAACAAACCTAGCATTTATATTCTAATCAAATAATTCAAAATCTAACAGAACTTTTTTAATTGGCTTCAAAAATGCATTAAAACAAACTACATATTTATAAAACACAATTTTCCCCATTTTTCAATTTTTCAAATTGGCTTTGCATAAATTAAGGTTTTGTTGGAATAATCATGTTGCTCCTAGGGCAATAAATGCTCATTTTTTTAAACCACCCTAGACAAAGTGAAAGAGAAATATATGTTATTTCTTTAAAAAATGATTTTTCCCCTTGGCTTCTTCTTTGTCACTTTTTAATATCAATGCAAAATGCCCTTTTGTTTCTATATATAGGAAACATTATGTTTGAGATTCTGCTTAGGGTGGCATGTGAAAAATGTAAATTCAAAAATCAAAGACAGTTATTTGTCTACTGGACATTGGCAAAATTAAGAGAAATAGTATCAGTTAGAATAAGCCACAATTGTATAATGTTAGTTTGTTGTCTTGTTTTTGGTTGCTATTATTATATGTCCTCCAAACCAAAGAAAGAAAAGAGAAGAGAAAAGGAAAAGAAGGGGAGGGAGGGAGGGAGGGAGGAAAAGAAAGAGGAAGAGAGAGAAAGAGAAAGAAAGGAAGAAATTGTGCATTGGGAGACTTCTCTTCCTGCTACTATAGTAAACCCATCATAGACTATGAAGCACATAAGAGTTACACTGTTAGAATTTTCATACTGCTACTATAATTGCTTTATTCTTCTTTGAATTATCTTAATCTCCCCCCTTTTAATTGTGAATATTATAAGACCATGGATCTCACATAAAAAAACTTTATTATTGTTCAGAGATTGCACAATGCTAGTACTATGTTTGTTGAGTGAATGAATGCCTAGCAATATGGTTTGACTGGCCATATGTATCTCACCAGACCCAATGAGACAGCATTAAGACAAAACTCCCCACCAGTGCTGGGGTCACGATTTATACATACTAGAACTTCGTTCTGTAGGATATAGGTAAAACACTTGTCAAATAAATTTATATTTTTAATGTAAGATTTTATAAAAGTTTAAATGCTACTAAATATATTTCTTTTTCAATTCAATAATGGGACCATATGTTCTCTATTTGTCCATTGCTTTTATATAAAGTGGTTCATTATCTAAGTAGATTTGGCAATATTCATTTAAAAAATATCATTAAGCCTACGTGTGCCTCTTACAATTTCTGTGCATTCACCATAGAGGCAGCCTATTGCTACTGATTTTAGTGATTGAAAGTTACAGTATAATAAAAAACAATAATTTGTTGAAGAAGCAGCCTGAACGCCATTCTCAGTGTGAACAAGAATCAACTTGTCAGTCATTGTTTCCTGCCGTCTGCCAAAATAAGAAAAAGCTTAACAGTAGTTAGGGAGTTACTCAGTTGAAATCTCTAAGGATGTTCCAACCTATTTGTTATATTTTCATCCACCCTGTCCAGGGATGAAAAGTGATGTGATCTTAACTTATTACTGGCTGAAAAGCAGCATCAGGGGCTTTTCTGTAGTTCTGTAATGGTTCTGACTAACCATGCTTAAAATCCAATTGCTATTTAAATCAGACAGTGAGGCCTTCTTTTATTGACATGACATTTGCTAGTCTGTGACTTGAATAGTTATATTCATCAGATTCTTAACTTTGTAGTACTACAGGGCTGTTTAACTCTGAAATGATCTTTGAATTTATAACTATAATAAGTGATGACAATATGACTTTACATAAAATCTGTCAAATTGCTTATAGTTAATCCTGGGATGCAAAATAATTATTTTCTTAGAATTACAGTTATAACTTTCAATTTTATCAAACTCAGACATCCTATTCCTAGTGGAATTGTGACTAGAAATCACTCTACTGTCCATACTTAAATGTAACATTACACATCACGCATTCTGATAATTTTCTTTTTTTTTTAATTTCTTTTTTATGTTCTCACCACACCATTGTAATGTCTACAGCTCGCCCTGTTGGTAAGTAGCCATCCTTCTATCCATTTAGCATGGCTTTGTACAATGCTTCATAACTCATGCATAGCTCAATATGATAGAATGAAATGTAATTATTTATCCAAAATAAATATTACTTGTGGAACTCTCTTCTGTAAAAGTTGCTCCTGATCTTTTCATTACTTTGATAAATGATTTTATAGTGACATTTGCTACTTAATAGGTAACAATTTTCTTCTAAAAGAATTTCTGAATGATTAATATTATAAACTGCTAAGTTTTCATGAGAAAAATATGATCCTTCCTTTTCTTGTACCTGTAAAATAATCAATTCCTAGTTATATGTGTTATTCAAAAAATTAGTTATGTATAAACTAAATGAAAAAGTTTTATTATTTTATGTACTTTAAGCTGCGTGGGGTCCTTGCTTTTTAAGAGCATTTTAACTGCTGCATAATTACTATCTGCATACCTGTTTAAATGAAATTTAATAAAATGCTTCAAGTTATTATAAATAGTTACACTAAGAGAAAAAGGGAGATATGAACTATATACTTTGGCATGAAAAGTTTTTGGTTTTACTATATTTCATCCTTCATTTGGCTTTGCAAAATTGAAGTTAGGAGCTTTTGCCTGCAGTAATGTATGCGGTTGTTATCTGTACATATTTGTAAGGTAAATTATTTTTAAATTAATTGATTTAATAACCTTTCTGCATTTTTCTAAGTTTAGCTTAACCAACCAGTAAATGTGCTGAAGTAAAAGAAATCTTGGTAATTGTGTTGTAAGTAAATGAATAGATGGTTGAATAAATGAAAGGACGGTTGCATGAATGAAGGAATGTAGTAGATTGCTTCTTTACTACACCAAGACATACCTCAGTAATTCATTCAGTTTAACACAGCTTTGTAAATGGTCCATCGAACTTCAAAAGCTTTCTTAATATACTGGCTTGACATTGTTTGATGCATATTGGTCAAACTCACAAACTTTTTTCCTATTGGTTGAAACATTAACAAACTTTATTTTTATATAGTATGTTCTTACATGGATAGAAAATGCAGTAAAATAGAACTTGGACTTTCCGATCTGAATTTTTGCCCTGTGGTTTCCAAGCAGTACTTTCTTTGTTAGTTAGTTAATATCCCTGATCCTCAGATACTTTCTTTATAAAATGAAAGGAATAATGCTGACTTATTAAAGCTGCTGTAGGAATGCACTTAGTTCAAGTTTGATAATTAAGTGAAATGTTTTGTATGCCAACATTGATTAATATATTCCTAGTTTTGAGACATACTATTTCACATTTTAATGTTTTTAAAATACAGTTATGGCTTACAGTTAATTGTACATAAATTGCAGGCTTTTTTGAAACACAGTTATTAAATTGGTCATGCTTTTTACAATTGATGTTAAAAATCAAGGAGTAGGTTATAGTTTCTAAACCTCATTTGTATTTATAAGAATTTATATAGTGTGTTAATTTTGCATATTATAGTGTAGCATCTAAAATTAAGAAGTGAATGGGAAATAATGAAATAATTTTGAAAACAAGAGAAGTCACATTTGTTACATAAATCTCTATATAGAGAAACCATATGCTAATGAACCATGATCACTCATTTTATATTATTTCTTGTTTCCCCAAAATAGAACAATTTGTTAATAATTTCCAATATATTTTAAAACTCATAAATGAAAATGAATTGATTAGAAACTGTTATGCACGCAGAATATTGAGATGCATTTATCACCTACAAGGTATTTCAAAAGTTTTTTATTCTTGTTTAAAATGATTTCTTTAAGTTTCATTGGACTGGAACTAAAGAATAGCTTCTTGACACATTATACTTTATTCTGGGAAAGTCTGTCATTTCATAAATCTGTCTTGAATGACTTATGACAATGTTCAGAAATATAAAGAACTATACTTTAAACTTGACAACTACTATTAATTTTGAACACTAGATGATAGATATGCTTTTATTGGCTCACCAGAGAAGAAACTGATAATGAGGAAATTAGCCTGCTTTTTCTTTGCATCAACTTTTTACATCAGTTTTAATTCAGGGACTATAGATATGTCAACTTATAGTGAAAGGTCAGAAGATACAAATCAAATCAAATCAAATTAAATATTGAAATAATACAGAACTACACTGATATCAATATTTGTTAGTGGACTGAAATGTAAATTTTTCAACTTTGAATCTCCTACCAATATTTTTAAGGGCCTTCTACAAAGTAAAAACCACAGAAAAATGGGGAGAGGATACAATCTTTTAATTCCAGAATACATTAACTGAACACATAGGTACCAAGTGTACAAAACTTAGAGAAAATTAGTGGGTTGTCCCTGTCTAAACCTTTCAAGTGAAAATTAGAAATATATGCAGATTTTAGAATACTAAAGATTCAGAAACCAGTCACTACTTGGTAGTCTGTGTGGAAAGGCCATTTAGAAATCATTATAAACCCCAAATTGGGAGTTCTGTCCAAATGCATGACTTCTATGAGCTGCATCTGAGTAAAAGAATTGGCATCTCCAGACATTTTTACAAATGAAATAAACACCTTTCTGGCCTATACTTTTGACAGAGTAAGAATAAGTCTTGGTTTAGCAGATCCTCCACATGGAAAAGTTTACTGAAAACAGTCACGTATTTGCCAATAGAGGACAGTATTCTCCAGATTTCACTTATTCATCTTCAATGTCACCAACATCTCAAAAAGGGCCCTTTAATACAAAATCCAGACAAATGACATTTTGATCATTAAAAATCCACCAGCCCTTCCTGTGGTTCTGACTTTTTGCTTTTCCAGCAGCACTCTTTATACAAGACGCAACAGTACATCCTAGGACTTAGTTAACTGTGAATGCTGAAATATTCATTGTTTATTTGAAAAACACTTCTGATGAGGTAACTGACAGAAGAAAATGATCTAAAATGGACAAATATCTGCTTCCTATACCCATCTGTCTTATTTTCGATTGGGACTCTTTCCCAAGCTTAAAAATAAAATTAAAAAAAGAACATCTATTTTGGAGATGGGCAACACATTTTTTCCAGCAGCAGTTCAAAACATGATGAGTAATTTGGAAAAGAACTGGCAAATCTGCCAGCTGCCTTGCTTATGAGGCTGAGCCCTGCTTTGTTCTGTATCTTATGTACCATATAGTAGATGCTGGTTGCCTCCAGTATGGAGACAAAAAGCTCAGTATATCAGGTAACACTTGTTTAAAATATCAAAAACAAACTGACAACATGTAGCATTATGTTAACTTCCAAGTATTTCCTGATTTGGTGACTCAAAAGGAGTCCTTTTCCTTTGGATAAAAAAATATAATTGATAAATAAATATGTTTTTTGCAAAATGCTCATCTTTTATTATTATTTTAAAGACACAGCCACTATTCTAAACAGAAATTTAAAAGGAAAAGATTTTTCCAATTTTTCAACTGTTTAAATACAAAAATTAAATGTATATCCACTTTAGAAAGTTTTGTTTGGAGTTGGAGTTTTGTATAAATGCTCTGAAGCATTTTATTGAGGCCACCAAAAAGGTCAATGAAAAGAGAGTGATTAAAAAATTTATTCAGGGCAAATTATAAAGCAGACATTATATAAAGAGTAAGTAATGTAACTATTTTCAACTCCACCCTTCTGCACCCTACATTGAAATCTGAAAAATTTGGAAAATATGGAAATATTTTCCTACATATTGGAAAATATGTAGGTATTATGTGTGAACCCTTTCATGTTGAGATTCTTTTCAGCAAATACTGTCCTGGGTCTTAGATGGAAACCTACACTTTTACTCCCTGCAGCTCTTCATACCTGGACACACTGTTACCCCCTGACCTGAGTGATCATTTCCCCCCCTACAAGCACTTAATGTTTCCTGCCCCTGATGCTAATTAGCTACTTTATGCAGAGCTCCATTTAATTATTATTAAGCATCACATTTTTTTGTTGCTCTATATGTTTTGATTAAATAGGAGGTTTCAAAAATGCATTGTTTTGTCTTGTGTATTCCAGCAGTTTTCATAATGTGAAGGAGTTAACATATCTTAAGTTAATGCTCATTTTAAAAGTGAAAAACAAGTACTGGTTCCTTAGACTTGGCTGGTTTGAGTCAATGACTTGATTTTCTTGGAGAGCCTTGTATGTTTGACAATGTCTGTTCATTGCCTCTAAATTAGTGAATACATATGAAATTATTAAGTCATACTTTCTTTTCCTCACACATTGGTGAAAATGTTTTTTTTTGTCTTGGTATTGAATGGAACTGTATTGAAGTCTGAGGCTTAGAGAACATGTTTATCCTTGGCTGGGATGCTCTTTTATTGAGTGGGCCAAAAAGTCCATTTAGTTTTTTCTGTAAAATAAAAGCCACATTTTTCATTTTCACCAATGACTTTATTGATTTGGGTATTTTGACTATGTAGACTATCTCCCATGTGGGATAATATTGATTGTTCTCAATTAATGTCTTGATTTGATCACTATTAATTTCAACTGGTCTACCCAATCATGGAGCATCATCCAGTGAGAAATCTCCAGCATGAAACTTTGCAAACCACCCTTGATATGCTCAGTCACAGCACCTTCTCCATACACTGCACAAATCTCTCTTTTTTTTTGCATTTCAGTTGTTTTTACCTTTTTTGAAATAATAAAGCATAATTTCCCCCAAATGTTGCATATTTTCTTCCATCTCTGATATTAAAATGGCTACACAAAAATTCGCCAATTTTGGTAAGTTTTTTTTCAAATGCCTGCTGATGTGACAGCTGTCACAATACAATCTAACAAAATTGTTTTCAATGAAGTTAAAGACAGCTAAGCACTACTAGAGCCATCTTATGGGAAAAACCAAACAAACTTTATGGCCAACCCAGGACTATATGACTACCAATGTAGCCCCCTCTTCCACAACTCTGCTAGGTTATATCTTGGTCCTGGTCACCATAAGACCTGTGAATGTTCAGATTCATGCTTTAGTACTCTTTTTCAAGAATGATTTATTTTTTCTTATTTCTGGCCATTTTTTCTGTGTTTCTTTTCTTCAAAACCATGAGTTATGTTGGCTTTCCTTTATTTCAGTTTCATATGTGTTAACTTTGCTAGAATTTTGAAGTAGTCATTTTTCTTTCATTTTGTATGTTTCTTTTTTATTTTTGTACCTTGGTGATTTTTTTCTTTTTTTTTTCCATTGTTGTTCAATTACACTTGTCCTCACTTCTCTCCCCCACCCTACCAATCCCACATGTCCCACATTCAGTCCTCCCCTCCCAACCCCCACTGCTTGTCTTCGTCCAAGGGTCCTAATTTATACATATTCCTTGATGACCCTTTCCCTTATTTCCCCCTCACCTCTGGTTACTGTCAGTTTGTTCTTTATCTCAATGTCTCTGTTTATATTTTGTTTGCTTGTTTGTTTTATTGATCAGGTTCCACTTATAGGTGAGATCATACGCTATTTGTCTTTCACTGCCTGGCTTATTTCACTTAGCATAATGCTCTCCAGATCCATCCATGTTGCTGCAAAGGGCAAGAGTTTCTTTCTCTCTGCTATATAGTATTCCATCATGTAAATATACCACAGTTTTCTGATCCATTCATTTACAGATGGGCATTTAGGTTGCTTCAACACTTGGCTATTGTAAATATGCAGCTATGAACATTGGGTTGCATAAGTTCTCTTGAATTGGTGTTTGAGGATTCTTAGGATATAATCCCAGCACTGGAATTGCTGGGTCAAAAGGCAGTTCCATTTTTAGTTTTTTGAAGAAATTCCATACTGTTCCTATTATATGTTTCTTGATGCCTATTTAAATAGCAACTATCATTTCTTCTTATTTTTAGAATTTGTTTCTTTAATTTTATTCTACCTTTTGTTTATTTCCTTGCTAAGCTTGAATAAAACATTCTTCATCTGCACTTGTCTTTTAGTCCCTTTATCCCTATTTCCATTTTTTTCTCTTTTTAAAGAGAGGTCCTGTTGTATATAATTTCACTTATATTATGAAAAACTATTTATTCTAAAGTATTCCTCTGTTCCCTTGGGTAATTATTGGGAGATAATATATTCTTTATCTCTCTGGGGGTACCTTATAATCTTACAGTAAGCATGTCTTTTTCTTTCCTTCAGTATCTTTTCCTCTGACTTTTAAATTTCAGGTCTTTATCTACAGAGTCTAGTCTCATATGTACCCAGTCTGTCTCTTGACTCGTGATCTTTCTTTCCCATCAAAGGATTAGGGAATGGACCCTCATAATGCTGACAGATAACTTTTGTGAAATTGGCATTGATAGAGTATTGTGTATTGAGGCTAGTTGGTGTTTACCATGTTCTCTCATTTTATTCCAGACTTGACAATGTTTGGAAGGGGGACTTCACAATTTTGGTTTAGGGATATGATAGTTTTCCCATTTTATCCATTACTTTTGTTGTAGTCAATAAAAGAAAGTTGAGTAATGTTTTCACTGCATTTTCTTAAACTAAATAGCAAAAATCTTAAATACCCATTAATTTTGGACTCTATTTACATGAGAATAAACATTGTGTTAACTTAGTAGTTAAAGTACTATAAATATTAAATATTAGAAGAATACAAATTCTATAGCCTAAAACAGTATCATGAAATTAAAATTGAGGTTTTCCTGGCTATTTCCAAAAAAATAGTATTAACATTTTAGTCACACCTTTTAACACAGTCAAAATTTTTACTTTTATGAGTAATTTGTAGACAGGAAGAAATATCATGATATATATATTATGATATATATTTTATATGTATATCTGTGTATACATATGCATATTATATGACTATATTATATATCCATTATGTGTATAAATTGTGTGTGTATATATACATATATAGATATACATACTGTAAAATGCATGTGCATTACACCTGAATATTATATGCATGACATTTGAATTACTATATTATTTATTTAAACATATTAAGTGTTACTCAAGGGAATAGTACATAATTAGATTCATTAAAAAACATAAACTACCAAATTAAATTAAAGTTTGAGTTATGATCTATCTGAAGGCCTTTTTAAATCTCACAGCAAGCATTGCTACTCAGATTTATTGGGGATATTATTTTTACCTGCCTTATAAAACTATTAGCTCTTTGTCAGTAAGTACGTTGTTTTATTTATCTTTCTGCTGCCTCCAGGTTTAGCATAACACATGTGGTCAGGGCACGTCAAATGTTAGTGAAGTTAATTGGTACACACATATGCATACGTAGGTGCTACTTACCTAGAAAATGTTTATGCAAGCAGCTTTAAATAGTGCTCTAAAAAGATTAAGCAACATTAATGGCCAATCACATAGTCCCCATTCTGCTAGTAAGAGATAAAATACAACAAAAGGAAGGCACTAATGAGTTAGGATGGTGCCTTACTAAGCGTGTAATTAATGTTATTAAGAAACATTTCAGTTGCATATTAAAATTCCGTTAACTAAGCAGACCTCAGCATCAGTACATTTGTTTTTTGGTTGCAAGCTTTCTTTCCTTTTTTTTTCTGATTGGCATCTTCATGCAATCTTTTTCTAAAAATATGAGATAATGGGATGTGATCAGCCTTCATGGTTTAGCAGGAGTGCTGACATGACAGTTCTGGCAAGTTGACAGGTTAAGTGAGTGGAAATGGATGTCATGTCTCACCATTTACTTGAAGAGCCATTTTTAAGCTATCATTTTTCCCCCCTCACCTTTACACTTACATCTCCTTCTACCACAATATGAAAAGTTTTCCCAATTTAGGATCAGGAGGTAATTTTTTTCAACATTCTTTGAACTATTCTTCTTGCTGGTAAAAAATGAGATTATTTTTTAAAGAATAATAAAATACTATTATCATTCTATTTAATCATGTATTAGATTTTAAGCTAATAGTATTTTTGAGAATTAATCTTTCCTTAAAGAAAACAAAAAATTATTATGTATTACACTATTATGACTTTTTTCATAATTATGTTAAAATTATAATCTATATTAAATATAGTAAAAATTATTATTATTATTATTATAGTATTTGAGTCAGGAAAACAAGTAGAAAATCAAAACTCCTATTAGTAAAGGATAGCATGATCTGGAAAAATGGGATTTACAGTTCAGAATCTGTTTAAAATTTTGACAGATTCTCTACGTTTTCAACTTATAACTCTTACAGAATTCAAAAATTCAATGAAACTTGCATTTGACTCTCAAACTGGCTTCCTATAGTTACTCAGTTCCTTGTTTTTACATATAACTAAAATGAAATATATTTTAGTGATCTGAAATATAATAAATTTTCAAATTATGTGTATATATACATCCAACTTTATTAGTTAACTATCACATGTATTGCAACATAAACTCTATTGGTTAAATTGGACTTTATAAAGCCAGTAAAAACCATTTATTAAAGATTTTATTTATTTTTAGAGAGGGAAGGGAGGGAGAAAGAGAGAGAGAGAAATATCAATGTGCGGTTGCTGGGGGCCGTGGCCTGCAACCCAGGCATGTGCCCTGACTGGGAATCGAACCTGCGACACTTGGTAAAAACCATTTACATGGAAAAATGTATTGTTTTACTAACATAAACCTTATATGGTTTCACTGACATAATCCTTCAGTCCCAGAAACACACTGACTTGGACTGCGAAAAGTATCAATGAAACCAGGTGATGGTAATGGTGCATTGGTGCAGTCTGGAATGCTCATTATCTCTAATGTAATACATACATAGTCCCCCGTAAGGAACAACCTTCCACCCTTCCGTTCCTTACCTCAAATCAATTTCTTGCTCTTTCTTTCTCTTTCTCAGTGCACTCCCCAAGAGTTGGAGATAGACAGAGTAGACTGAGGCAAGTTATTCTCAATTGTGGGGCATCCTGATTTTCACCACTTATTACATTCAGCCTGTTATATCATGCTTGATTGTTTTCATGTCAGTTTCATCTGGTCAGCAGTGAGTTCCAGAAGACTGTGATCTAAGTGTCATCAGAACTGGACACAAAATAAAACCAATAAAAATTTGCTTAAAATAATTGAATAATACTATGAGTTAAAGTACCAACTAATATCTGAATTCACTTCCAGCACAAGTTTAGTACCATGATGTTTTCCAGTAATACGTTATTCAAAGGAAAGTTAAGACCATGTACAAAATGGCTACATGTATGTAGCTATTTACTATAAGGATGACTTGCCTATGAGATAAAATGCAAAATATTTTGAACTTTATCTGAGTTTACTCTTTTCAGAGGTATTCTGTCTACTCTAGATAATAGTAGAATCTTTCATTTTGATATTTATTATATGTTGTCCTTTTTAGAGAGGAGCATATTATCTGACTATAAATTATAGAAAATGGTTTTAATTGCTATCACACAATACATGGAGACTTTTTTGTGAGTGTGTTACACTTACCACCAAAACTCATTACTTTAACCCCTTCCTTGGAATTGCTTCACAATTACTATACATGTCAACCCAGAGACCACTTAGAGTCCTTTATTGTTACATTTAACTAACTTCATGACCTACTTCAGTTATCAAATTGGGAGTTAACATGAATACTTTTAGTTAGTTATGTTTAGATATTATATGAACCCCCATAATTAGTCCTCTCACAATCAATAAATTTCATAAGTGATTTAAAAATGTAGAGTGATAGTTGCATAATTGCAGTGCATCTCTGCATCCTTGCTTGCACAAGGATTGAGTGCAGTTTGTGCATATGAGACTTGCCATGGGTGTAGAATAGAATGGGAGGTCCAAACAGGTGACAAATCTAAAGGTTGTGGTTCACTGTAGTCATTCCATTTCCTTTGACCACTTACTTGATTTTCCATATTTCTGAAAGCAGTAAACCATTTAGTACCTTTCCTTTTTCATTTCAACATTGAAAAAGCAATTATTGTTGAAAGAAAGAGATAGATATTGTTTATATTATGGAATAAAAACTTTAATGTCAGCTAAATATAAGGTTCTGGTTGAAAAAGAAGGCATATCACTCATCTAGAACATTTATTGCTGGGAACTCAATAAGAAAATGGTTAATTGAAAAGATAGGCAGTTTAGCAATTTGATCATTAATACTCCTTGAACAAATACTCCTTGACAAATGGACAAAATGTGATTAAACTGGCTTTATAAAAATGATGATTTTAAATCCTATATTCCTAAATTATATTTTCCATTATAAATTCATTGCTTCCTCTGAAATGAATTACATGTTAATAAGGTTGAAATCAAATATTTTATGACATTATGCATTTCCAATATTATTAACAGAAATTCTTGTGAAATCAAATGAAGTGTTAAATAGTAAAAATTAAATAGGATTAAATATGTTGAAGAAACAATCATTTATCAATTAGGAGCCAACCTGTTCTGATTATAAACTGAGTAAACATTCATCCCTTACTCTAGTTCTATATGGTATTTTTAATGAAGTGACTTTTCATCTGTTTCTTGCCGATGGGAAAAGTATTTTACTAATTTTTTGTAGGATTTTCTAGGCATGGTTGTTAAACAATGTTTATTTGTTTCTTCATTGTCCACTCTGTGATGGTAACTGCTCATTTATAGTCTTCACATCATACATTTTCAATTTGGGGGGGGGGGGGGATTTTCTAAAGATGGGTATATCAGAATCAGAAGATTTTTTTCACACAACATATTTTCTTTAACATCCCTCCACCCAAATTACTACAATAATGAATCACTGTCCCTGTGGGAATGTGTCATATCCTTCCAGTCTGATAAGATGAAAAAAAATTGAGTACTTCCTTCAGATCAAGATTTGTTTTTAATTTCCTATTTCAAGGCATTCGTTTATTTAGTGTTCACTGTTTAAGACTTTTCCAGGCCAAATAAGAACACATTTCATTGCATAATGATAGACAGCACCCCAAAGCAGTAAGAGCTTACAACTTGAACTGAGGAAGTAAATCACATAGATGAGGAGGTGGAAATAGAGAAACAAGGCAATGCAAGCAAGGGCAATTGCCTTTCAGCAGGAAGAACACAAGAAAAGTACAAGATGAGAGTGTATTCAGGCTAATCATTGTGGACAAGGTGGATCAAAGGATAATGGATATCAAGATGGGTTAACAGCAAGAACAAGCAAGTACATGTGTGAGTGATTGAAGGAGGGATAGCTGGAGAGGGTAGGAGTATTGAGAAAAAAAATGAGGTAATGGATGTTTAACTAGACTTATTGTGATGATCATTTTGTACATTATACAAATATATAATCATTATGTTGTATACCTGAAACTAATATAATATGTTAATTATACCTCAATAAAAAATAAATGGTAAGCCTATTCCAACTTCAAACTAACTAACTAACTAACTAAATAAATAAATAAATAGATGTAGGCTGACCTACATCTATTTATTTAAAGGCTGGAGTTAGTTTGGGAACAAGTGAGTGCCAGGATGGTAAAATCTTGGGCCGGTTGATGGGAACCAAAATGCTACACTGAGGAGAATCATTTGCAAGCACTGCAAGGACAAGCAATAGAAAAAGTGCTGTTGGCTTTTTAACTTTTTTTTAATTTTTATCCTCACCCAAGGACATACTCATTTTAGAGAAAAACGAAGGGAGGGTGAGGGAGAGGGAGAGAAACATCAATGTGAGAGAGAAATATTTATTGGTTGCCCCAGTACACACCCCAACTGAGGATGGAACCTGCAACCGAAGTACGTGTCCTGACCAGAATGGAACTCACAACCTCAGTCTAACTGAAAACATTCCAACCAACTAAGCCATACTGGCCAAGAAAGGACTATCAGCTTTTGAATAAAAAATGACTTGTAATAAGTGTACTTAAGGAAAGTTGTACTTCCAGGTAGCACAGAAAGAGCAAAATCATAAGGTTTTATGCTATTTTAATAATTAAAGCAATTATTCAGAAAAATATAATGTTGTAGTTTTAATAATATCATACTATATTGAAAATCATATCATACAATGTTTATACTTCCTTTTGGAATGAGGCACAACAAATTCTCAGCCAGATTATGGCTCGAAATGAACAATATAAATGCAGCAACTCAGTGTTTATGAGGTCCAACTATGGCATCAGATGGGCCAGAAATCAAACTCATTTTCCAAACTATTGCTTCAATCTTTAAAAACACTGTGTACCCTTTATAAAACTCTGTTTACTGGTCTTTACATCAGAATGGTAGTAGTTAAGACATGAGGTTCTTGGCTCTTTTCCTGACTGGATAGCTCAGTTGGTTAGAGCATCATCTGGTGCACCAAGGTTGCAGATTTGATCCCCAAGTAGGGCACATACAAGAAACAACCAATGAATGCATAAATAAGTGGACCAACAAACTGATCTCTCTCTCTCTCTCTCTCTCTCTCTCTCTCTCTCTCTCCCTCTCTCCCTCTCTCCCTCTCTCCCTCCGCCCCCCCCTCATCAATAAGTAAAAAAAAATTTAAAAAACATAGAGCACTTCAAATATTAAATAATGTCTCAGGATGGTTTAGTACATTTCCTGGTATTTAATAAACACTCAATTAATGTTAATTATTGTTGTATTAAGCAGTTTTTGACTCAGCAAATCTTACACACAAGCAAATGATAGAAGTGTGTACTTGCAAATTATTCTCATAAAATTATATAATTCTAATTATATCAGAATTTAGCAAGCAAAAATATGAAATAACACAGAGTCATTTTCTACTTGAGTTTAAGATTCAAAGTTCAAAATGTTTATTATTACAGAATAAGAAACTATTCACTCAGGCACAAAATTGTAGCCAAAGAAAGAGAGCCTTTCAGTGTGCCTGTAACCACCGTCACACATTAATGTATGCAACTGAGCATGTCTGTCTCCATGTTCATGCCTGCCATAGAAAGTCATATTTTCCCATAAAGAACAACTCTGAACATGATGTGATTAACCTTTAGGGTCCCCATCCTCTCATCTGCAAGCCCACCTCATGCTTGGCCTATGCTTTCTACTCATGTTCAGCCAACTGATTTCCATATCACCCACTCACTCTCACCAGGGGGCATTAGCATAGCAGAGATGTAGCGTGACTTTGATTGAAGCCAGCTTAGGCTGAATGCAGTATCAAAGCATAATTTAACAGAAATCAAATCTAATTTACTGCATATTGTATTTATATTCTCAAAATCCATTTCAAGGGAACAGTGCCAGACCTCTGATCTTAACTGACCTTTTTATATTTGGGTCTACTTCTTTGGAAATGGCACAGCATACTTTTTTATAGAGCTGTTGTTCCTGAGTTGTGGTGACTATACCCGGAATTGGGCCACTCTGTTTTCTTCATCTCGTTTCTTGTTCCAGCTGCAGCAATAAAATATAATCCCTGAACAGATTAAGCCAGTAGGTTATTACATCATAGTTATAAAAGGTTCATCTAATGTTTTGGGGTTTTAGAGAGGATATAAATATGCATTTTATAGTCTTTTGTCTTAGAAATACATAAGAGAATTGTCATTTCTAGAACCAGCCTATTCTTCTGGAGTTTATAACTGAACCTTTTCAATGCACATTGGGTTAAATGTGTGTTTTGAATTGTCATCTTGAGGACCTAATCATGTTTTCTTATATTTAATGAGAGCAATCACAGGGAATCCATTTCATGTATAGCAAACTTTGTGCCATTGAACTGTGTTGATAAAATTCCATCTCTTTACCTATTCCCTCCCATTGGTGCCATCAGCCACATACTGTCTTTCAAACCATTTTTACTGCCACCTGGCAGAAACACTGGAACTGTGAAGTGTTATCAGAAGAATTATTAATGCAGTTTTCATTTTGTAACTTCAAAACTAAATTCCTCCAGCTGATATCCCTTCACCAAAGATTGTAATATAGATCTTCAGCAGAGAGAGTCTACAGAAGTAAAAGTGATTGTTGCAATTCATTTCTTGGTCCTACTTCAGATGACAATAGAAAAGAGTGAACATTTTCAGAGATTAAATACTCTTTAAATATTTTGCTTTGTTAAATGCTTTAATAAATTAATTTTTAATTTAAGTATATGGTAATATCATTCCAGTTCCAAAGAGGTGATTGTGGCTTCAGTTCTGGTGACAAGGAACTATTTGGTACATTACAAATGCACTATATTTATAACACCTTGGAATGAAAGTGCAATATAATAAAAATCACGTAAAAGGATATTTCATAGCATGAATAACACTAATGCTGATAACAGTTTGTTAGAGGTCTTTAAAAATTTAATATTGGGTAAAAACTCAAGAAATTATAGTAATTTTCTGGTGTTTTAAGATTATGTCATTAGTAGTAAACATTATGTTTTGATATTGCAGAATTCCCATGCCCTTTAAGAATTCTGATGAGATGTTCTCTTTAGGTGCAACTGTGAATTGCAATTCTCAACTGAATTTTTTGCCCCACCTTGCTGAAGTTTTCTAAACTTTTCTCCTTTAAATTTCATTCTTTCTAAAACACAAATCTCGTTATATCTTTCCTAAACATTTTGAACAGATCTCCATACTTTTCAGGGCAAAAATTAAGCTCTTTTAACAAAGCTAAATTATTTGGCCCTACTTATATCACTTTTGCAACCCTGATTTTATTCTTAAAAGTCATTACACTCCCAGTTCCACAGGCGCATATCGATTGCTTTCTTTCCCAGGTGACTTTATTGCTGTTGCTCTAGTTATCTACTCGTGCATCCAAACACAACTCAAGCATGGCCATCTCTCGACATCTTTCCTCTTCTTTCCTCATCACCTGGTGTGGTTTGCTGCTTTTCTATGCTTTCTTCCCCAATGCCCTCTGCGTTTTCTATTATTACGCAAATCATACTTAACTGCATTCTATTTTATTTATTTACTTATTTACTTAGAAGTCTCTGCCATTAGCCAGAACAACTTATTTTTAATTTGGCTTTCCATCCCTTGTATCAAGCAGAAGGTCTCATAATTTTGAGTCAGTTAATACATTTTGAATGAATAAATGGATGTATCATATATTTGAAGCAAAGTAGATGCATAGATGTAGTCATTTGTCAATTCATATTTTGGGGGCTGTGTTTTAACATGGTGTTAAAATTGTAAGTTCTGGATTCCAAAAGTATTTTGCAAAGTCACTCATCTAACCGTATAGGTTTTGTAAACTTGAAAAATCAAATTCAAGGAAGGCTGACATTATATTCAAAGTGCAGATGGTAATTTTACTATAATAGATACAGAGTAAGCATAATATCCTTAAAGCTGTAAAATATGTTTGCATTATTTTCATTTGCTGTTTCATTTGATGATTTCAATCATGTGTATTCTGTTATTACATTTTAAAGATTAAAGAAGGACTTTATAGCTCATATGGGCTCAAAGTTTTTACTAATTAGTTATATGAGGAAATTTAAATTGTTTCTGGTCCAAACAGTACAAATGAACTAATAAGCTGAATATGTAACTTTTACCAAAGACTGTTAACTGATTTTTGACTGAACTGACTTTTTATTTTTTATAATGAGAGAGAATCTAAGTTTCTCAATACTTTTTTGCTTCATTAATGTCCATATTGGCACTAAACTTTTCTTTCATGGAATTACTAACAAGTAAAGAACTATACATTGAATTTTAACTTTTTCTTAATAGATACAATTTTTCCTTGGATATTATTGATGATAAAGACCACTCTTAAGTTTTTTTTATATAAATATCTGGTGGTTTCATACCTTTCCTGAAAAATGGACACTGTAGTTTTAAAAGTTGTTCCTGAAGTAGTTTTTTAACATTGATTAAAACTATCATTCTTACTAGAAAACATGGAACAATAAAATCAATATACCAGCTGATTGAGTGGAATTGTGTAGAAATAACAAGAAGATTGTGTGAAGCAAGAAATCTCCTGAAAATGCAAGGCAACATAAACCATATGCTGTTCAAATAGATCCATAAATCTGAGTTCTTCACTCAGTTAAACTGAGTCTTCTGTTATCTATAGTTATAGTAGATATTTTCATTTACTAGATTTATAACTTCTCTCCCTGGGGTATGTATTGAATGTGTTGAATTAGGAAGCAGTAAAATGGAACACCAAAAAAATAAGTCACCACAAATTTCAGTGGCTTTTAAAAAAATGCTGTTGCTGTTTCTCCGCTAGCATTCTTGTAAGAATGAGTAATTGGCTGTACATTTGAGGCTACCCTATATTTACTCCATTCTTGGACCTGCACTATTTACTCCTGAAGAACTGAAAGGATTCTGGGTAAAGGCCTTTCCTGAATGAGTGTCACTTATTGTTAGACTTTTTCAGAGTTCAAATTTTGGGATTGTTGCCATGTACACCAGGTTCTTAAAATTAGATTTGATTTTAACATTTTTTCTTGGTCTTAAGTTTTCGAGCACGAGCCATGGGTTAAAGTGGAAACAGATGATTAGAAAAGCCGTGAAGTAAACATACTGTTTTTTCCTTCAATGGGAATGGCTCTGTTTGAAGATGTCCTTGTGAAAACTTCCAGTTTTACTGTCTACTTTACAACTAACCCCCAGTTTAAACCTGAACTTTCCTGGGATTTTTACCACCACGACCCCCAACTCTGCCTGTCTTCTTTTCTTTTGAAGTTAATTGTGAAGAGCTCTCAGTATTTTTGCCTCCACCATTTCACTAGCCTTCCCGCCAGGCTTCCTACCTTGTCCATGAATGCATCCCCCTCACAAGCTTTACTACATTCATGAGAGGGTTAAAGCTTCCAAAACTTTTCTTTGCACTTATTACTCCTCAATTTGGAAAGAGTCTGAAGCTAGTGTGACTTCTCAGGACGGTCTTAGACTGGCCCTATTTCTGCTGTATTACACTGTGCACTAGATGTGTTTTTGCTTCTTGTACCTGGCTCAGTGAGCTCCACTTATCTGAATGCCACCCTTTCCTCAAACCCCCATAATACTTCTGCATAAAGTGTCTCTCAGCTACCGGAACACACAGGGATTCCCGCCCTCCTGAAGTCCCATCACATTTATTATGTGTTGTATAACTGAAATGCTCCTCTGCTCTTCTCTGAGAGCACCTGCATCATAGAATTTACCTAGTTTTAGATGCTGTTTTAGGTTTGCTGCTGTTGTTAACATCATTATCATGTATTGTATTTACATTAAACTATGAGTTCCCTGATGGCTGCATGACCAGTGCTTTTTTTCTTTGTGTATTTAGTGCCTAGAAGGGGAATATAGTACTTATTTCACTGATTCCTGTGTATCTAAGTGAAATGAAATGAACTAAGTAGAATCAACTATTTTCATACATTTATTTATAATATTATTTATCTGTGTGTGTAATCCCCTTCCCTCCAATTCTTCAATGTCTTCAACACTTCAGCTCTTCAGTTCTGGAATATAAGCACTTTGAGAATAGGGATCATACTATATGCCTCAGGTACCCCTGTGACTAGTACCATGCCTTACAGATATTATAAAAATAAACAATATTTTCGACAAATTAATTTCATAGAAAGGAAATGTTTCAGTAATGGAGTGATTATTTCCTATCTTGATCTATCCAAAACACAAAAGTAAATTGGGAAATGACACTTTTCCTTAAAAACACTAGAATATCATAAAAATCTTTTTTTATGCCGCCTTATGGCCTATGGGATTATAATGTACACCGTTTCCAATGTGTCAGTTAGTAAGTTTACATCTTTCCTGTGATACAGTGCTGTTTTCCTCTCCCCAGTGTTCTGAGAAATGCTTAAAAATAAGTCAAATGGTAGAGCCTCTGTCTGGCACTGAGCAATCCACCTAGTACCAGACTTGCCCTGTGATTATCTTTTACTTTGTCCACAGTTTATATTTACACACTTTCTTTCCTTTTAAATTATAGCTCCTCCACAGTTTGTGGTTAGGCCAAGAGATCAGATTGTTGCACAAGGGCGAACAGTGACTTTTCCCTGTGAAACTAAAGGAAACCCACAGCCAGCGGTTTTTTGGCAAAAAGAAGGCAGCCAGGTGAGTGTGAGCTTGACTGCTTCTCCGAACTCCCCCTCCCGTCTCCGGTGATCCTCCACGTTTGCCTTGTCTTTCCAGTTGTCAGTGTGGATTCACTTTACTTCCAAAACAGAAATCATTCATTCTAAACTAAGTGGGAGTTAGGTGTTCTAATAGAACATGCTTTATTTTCCAGTATTTTCTGAAATTCTGTATCTTATATAGAATACATACAGTTCAGTGAAACTAAATTGTCTTTAAAATTCTAACTAAAACTGTGCCTATTTAAAGTTTATGAAGAGAAAGTAATATTATTTTCTATCACTGAGCTACCTTGGGATGATTAGGCAACATAAGCATTTAGAACATCATGTCTTTATATGTAGTTACATTATTAAATGGCTGAGAAACCAATTTCAATGATCTTTCATAGGTATGTAGTATAAATAAGGGTTTTTATCATTAAGTTAAGCATTCTTCTGTTTAACAGTAGAAGAAATATTTTGTTTCATGATTGCTTCTGAAGTCCTTCACAGTGTGGTTGGACAGAGAATAAAAGATTACACATCAGAAACAATCAACACTTGTTTGGTCTTTGCTGGGCATTGGGTCCTCTCTGGGCAGAAGTTCTTGGATTCTGTGCTAAACTCAATTGGATATGCAACTTTTCTCATTTAAGACTGGTTCCAAACACTGACAACTACTTAGCCTCTTGGTTCTGAGGTTATGTTTGGAATTCCCAGCTTAAACCAGATCAGAAATTATGTTCTTTGTCTAAGAGTTTATCTGTGCATTCCTGAGGCACCTAGACATACTTTATTTAGACATTCCAGAGTCACCACCAAGGAGGCATATAGTTCCAAGGAAGAAACCTACCGGTGCACCTCAGCACCTTCCATTGTGTGTCCAAGTTCTGGAAGATTAAGGGAAACCATTATTAAAAGATTCAGAAGAAGTAAAAACTTTGCCAGGAAATGGGGAAATGTTTGAGACTTTATTAAGAGAACCTGTTGATCAGAACTCAGATAGGATCACCTGGGTAGAGAGGTACCAAGAAGTCCCCCTCAGCTGTCTTATTTAATTGTTTTGGATCCCTACATATTCTTGTACCACCCAAGCTAGCAGTTGAATCAGCTTGATGTGGATGGGTACAGTGTCTGTCTGCCCTTCCTGAATGTGCCTTGTTGCAGTTGCTCCCCCTGAAGTGAGTGGGATGTAAAGACAGTGATGGGACAATAAAGCTCTGACAACTGCCTTACCCCACATCAGAATCACTAGAAGCCTTAATTTCTATTTTCTTAAAATCAGTTTTTAACTATACAATTGGTATCTACTCATACAATTCCTCGATTCTTAGCATCAAAATTACTCTTGGGTGAAAATATCACAAACTCTAGAGTGTAAAGAGACATGAGCTATTACAACACACAACCTGAAAAAAGAAAGAATTCTAAAGCCATTACCCCCTATGATTATACAGTCTTCATAGTGCTAATTGGCTTTACTGAAAATTAATTTTCTTAATCTAAAATATGAGGATAATACATTTTATTTCACATAAGTTATGAAGATGTCATGATTAAGTTTAATGTAAAAGTGCATTACATATTATGAAGATCAACAAAGTGTTATTTCTAACATCAAGGTAGAAATAAAAAAATGCAGAACATACCTGCTTTCTCCAGTGTTCTGGCTGAAATGGCAAGTTCATGCTTCTGCTCAGGTTAAGGCTGTGAACGTCTGACATCTTCCTCTGCGTGGACATTATTGTCCAGGACCAAGGAGAGGCTCAGCACCACTCTGCTCACTTCTGCTCCCAGTGCCTGAGGTGGCAGGGACCGGTGACCCTCAGTGAGTCCCGGTAACTGCAAAATTCTTCCTCCTACCTGTAACTCTCTCCCTCCACCTCAATGGGAGCTACAGGATATGTAGAATTACCCCCTTGAGCTGCTTATAGTAAATACAGTGGTATAAATATATTATTAACATTATGCAAAACAATTTGAATGTTGCAAATTTACACTTTAAGTCCATGTATTAAAATCAGATCCCATTACAGCATCTCCAATTATATAGATACAGCTTATATCATGTATGAACCATGTGCCCTAAAATAGCCCCAGATTTATGTAAGATATTGCATAAAATATGCTTTGGTCCCAGGGCCAAGTAAACATGATATTTAAATATGCTACACTGTGTTTTAATGGTGTTTAAAGAAATAATGCTCAATCTCAAAATACTTATTTTCCTGTTATTGACAAAGTGTTATGTAATTCCAGAGATATTAATCTCTGGACAAATGTTTCCAGTTAGATCATTTGATTTGATTTTTGTCTTAGGTCTGCCCTCTTTTCTTCACCTGTCTTCCTCACATCAGGAAGAGGAGAGGAACAGAGACAGAGACAGAGAGGCTGTGAATGTGAACGAAAGAGAAGTGCTTGGGCAAATTGTAAATTTTCAAATCATGAATTGGGGTATCATGAAAAATCGATCAGTCTTTCTCTAGTACCCAATTTTTACAGTGATCTATGACTATCAGTAGAGAGAGTTAAGAGCCTAGACTTAATGGTCCATATTCCTCAATATGTGCTGATAATGCCAATTAGTACTAATAGGATGCCCAGGCACTTCAAAGCAAGAGGAGCTCTGTACAAGTCCTAAGCTTTGCTTATAATCTATTTTCTTTTACCTAAGTCATAGAAGCAGGGAATAAAACATGATGGGTTAACCTCAATCATATGCCATTTTTCATGTCAATGAATCATTTTGAAGGTGGACTAATATTACATTGTAGAGGAAGAGATCCCAGAGAGAATTAAACCTATCTGATGTATTAGTGCTATGTAAATTAGTATTCTAATGGCTAATTGTAGGAAAGTGCACACTTTGAGTTATTGTATCATTTTCAAGTGGCTTTAAAATTTAGACCCTTCTTTTTCAGATGGTTTATTTCAGTAATATATTTGGATTCTGTAGGAAAATTAACTTGTTCTCAAATTATCTTTCATATGTATGAAAATGCCTAGCCTTATAATATACATTTTATTACAGGGCAATAGCACTTTGAAATTACATTCCTGAAATGCTAGCAAACATCACTTCTTTTAGAAAGGGTTTAACAACATGGTAATGTTTATGTAAAGTGGGCTTATAGTGTCACACTTGAATCTAATAAAGTGGACATTCATCATGTTGCAATAAAGAGAAGAGCTTCTAATTAAAGTAGGACATCATTCTCAGGATTAAAGTCATTTAGCGTAATTGAAAAGTGTTAATACCCTATTTTATCCTCTTCCATTGGTATTACTTCAAGGGTAAAAAACATTTTAAGGTGAAAATGTATCTTATGCTTTAATTGAATGTTATTACCTCCTGATTGTAACGTATTGAAACTGTTTAATTACAAACCTGGAAAATAAATTACTATATTGAAAAACAGATCACAGAGGGTTATAATATTGTTTTGTAAATAAGTATAACATAAAAATTGATACATCCTTATTTATAATCTAACTTAGAAATATATCTCAATGATTTATTACAGCCAAATGTATTTCTTAATTGAATAACAGTAAGCAACATAGGTCATGGAAGTTAATGTTGCTGCTCTCATAAAAAATTTTCATTGTGATTAGGCTGCTTGTATTTAATATAAGATATACAGTACACTAAATTTTCAAAGAAAGTACAGCTATGTAATTCTTTAAGATTACATACATACTTCAGAAACATTCTTCACCTTCTTTTTATTTTCACTGACTTGCTTAATCTGGCTTGGTCTACAGCATTCATTCCTCATTCACTTCAAAGGATTTACAATCTGCAGAAACCTTACAGCAGAAGCAGATTTGGTTCTGTGTCGGTCTCCATCACACCTTTTTTTGGAAACACCTTTAAGAGAAAGTCTGTTAATTACATCAAGTATTAAAGTGATCAGCAGAAAGTATATTTTGCATTCTTTAGTCTGCAGTCTATAAAATATATAGTTAATGTTACATCCCAGATTCTCACAGTGTCTGTGAGTTGAGTCAGATAAGCATTATTCACCTATTTTACAGATGGTCCAACCATGTTTCAAAGATACTAAGTAATTAATGGAAATTCAGGGAAAGAATAAATGGTGAAGATCTCTGTTTTTTAGATGATTGTCCCTTCAACTAGTACATGCTGATTTCTTAGAACATGTTGTTATTACCTCATTTGGGAAAAGTTTCTCAGTGATAACACACTATGTGGAATTAAATTATTTCAGCATTATGTTTTTCTTCAAATCTATGTATTTTCTTATTGCAACTACATTTTGTATAATTGCAGTCAATGTTGTTAATATAATTTTCTTTCCAAGAGGGGAAAGCATACTGATGAGATTGTGTTTGCTCCCACAGAACCTGCTTTTCCCAAACCAACCCCAGCAGCCCAACAGTAGATGTTCCGTGTCACCCACTGGAGACCTCACGATCACCAACATTCAGCGTTCAGACGCGGGCTACTATATCTGCCAGGCCCTAACCGTGGCAGGAAGCATCTTAGCAAAAGCTCAGCTGGAAGTTACTGATGGTGCAGTATTATTAGATTTGTTTTATGAAAATTACGGTTTTTATTTCAAGATCCATATTGACCATGTGAAATTTTCTGATTTGTTAGTTAAATTATTTTAATTAATTCTTATCCCCTTAGTTTGAATCTAGGTGAAATAACATTTTGAATAGTTTATAGTTCTCCTTGATTTAATAGCATTTATTTTCCCAGAGAATATCCAAGACAATCTATTTATGCTCAAAAACATAATGATCCAAAATTTTAAAGAAATGACTTCATACTCGCATTGTATAGACACGTTATCTGTATATTTTATTTAGTCTTTTGAAGACATCATTGCTTTTAATAGATATTAATTTATTTTACTAGATGAGAAAGATAGCATCTTTAATATTATCGGTGGAAATAAAGATGAGCTTTTAGTTAGCTATGACATCCTATGACTTTTTAATTATACATTCACTATGTTAAATTAGTTAAGCACCTTCCAAACTACTGCTGGGTGCTAAAATTATTATTATTTTTGCACACATTTACTATGAATCTTAACTGAAGTACCTACAATCGTAGTGAAAGTTGGAAAAGATGCAAGACTCTTCATAGTCTGATTTTTTCCCCAAGAGCTTGTCTCAAATGACAGGTAGCGAAATATAAATATTTTGTTAACCTCTGAACATGAATTTAAGCCCTATTGTTTGATGTTTTAAATTAAATTTTTTTCCTGCTTTCCTATATTTTTGAGGTTTGTGGGGTTTTTTTTTCCTTACATTGTGAATCTGAGATACAAGACCTTTGGTCTTTGACCTCTCTGATTCTCTTCTTTCCCTGCTGGTGAAATTTGATGTGCTTTCCTACAATTCACATTTAAATGTAGATTAAAAAGTCATTTAAAATTAATAAAAAGGCAATATATTTTAATGTTCATGGTATTGCCTGATTCAGCACCATGGCAGGAATGGAAGTAAGTAGAACAGGCAAACATTGGCTGTGGGGACCCGGGGTCGTTGATGACCGCACCTGCTGATGCTGCAGAGGTTCGCTGCTGTGGAGCTGAAATAAGTCAGGTTCAAGGAGGGGAGCAGTGCTGACAAGTTCTTCATAGATGGACATCTTTGACCCATCATACTTCTGTATTTCTTTAAAAGAAATAAAATATAATTACTAATCTTTGTTAAGTATTTAAGTTTTCTACTCTGAGCAAAAATGTCCAGGTATATCTACTTGGAAAATAAGATATTCTAGCCAAAGGCTGAGTTTTAGTCTACACTATTACAAAACATTCCAAAGAACACTTAAGAACTACTGTAATCCAGTGAAAATCTTAAAGTATTTTACAAAATACAGACTATAAAATATTTCTAAATAAAGAAAGTTTTGTGAAAAAACAGATTTGTAGAAAACAATATTGATGAATTAGAAGAGCTGATTTATGATACGACTAACGTGGCTTATGAAGAAGATGGATGTTCAGAATTATGTCTAATATAATAGAACAGAAACTTTTGTTTTGAGGATTTATATTACTCGATGACAAAATCACACCAAACAGTAGTTGTACTAGTTTTGTTTCTAAGGTCAAAATTAAGACAGTGATAAACAATTTGAAATTTGATGACTGAGATGTCTCTGGACATTTTGCTACAACTGACTTGAACATTAATTACTACATTGATTTTTACTTAAGTAAGCAATCACACAATCAAGATCTTTTTGCAAAAATGTTGAATGAAGGTTGTAGAGTTACTAGTAAAGCAATCTAATTTCAAGGCATACACATGTAATGTCATTATAAATAACTCTGTCTCCAAATGCTAATTTGCCACATTGGATTATGACTTCAGCTTATATGTAGTGTTTTGAAATTTTTAGATTGGTTAGCAATGTAAAAATATGTGAGTAATTATTTTTATTTTTAACATTTTTGTGTGCATGGTCCAGACAATTTAGAGCCAGTTGAAGTTCCAGTGCAGAATGAAAGCATATGTTGTGTTCTGAGACACAAGCAAAACATCTCTAGAGCAATGTTTCTGTTGTTACATTTTTGCACTTACTCTTTTTTCAGAAATATTTTTAGCTCAAGTGTTCATATAAGATGAGATTGCTAATGGTGATGAAAGGTGCTATTGAGTGACAATTTTACTGATTATAGATTGAGCTAAGATGCTTCAATATACTCGAGTTTCAAAATATCCCTTTAAAGGGCCTTCTCGTTAATTCACTGGTACTGTTTCTTCTTTTCTTTTACTCTTTTTCTTTAAGAAAATTAGAACTTTGTAACAAGAATTCTATGAGTAGAGTCAATAGAATCTAAAATGACTGATGAGAAGAAATGTACTTATATCTTATATTGACAAGAAATGTCACACCATGATCTTATAAGAATGATTTATTGGAGATTTACAATGCATAGTTAGAGAAAACCACCAAGTTGTTGACAGGTCACTGCAAACTCTAAATGTTCATTTAACCATTGACCTTAATGTCATGGAAACCTGTGGTTATCTTTCACCCTGTAACATGCTTGAACTGAAAATTCCTTCTGGCCAGGAGATTTTTAATTACTTTATTGATCAAGCTTATTTAAAATAGGATTAGCTACACATTTGTGAAGTAAAAGAGAGGGAGGGAGGGAAGGAAGGAGGGAGGAAAAAAGGAAGGGAGGGAGGGAGGGAGGGAGGAAGGGAGGGAGGAAGGAAGGACCTAACTAGATGTCTTTTGGCTATATCTAATGATTTCAAGAATATGAAAATAAAGTCAGGTTATAAGAAGTTACCTGAATTCTGTACAGATATATAATTTGAAACAGTTATTTAAAATTCACTGAACAGTTTTTACTCTACTACTGCAGATCCTTTTTTTCATTGAATTTAAAAATTGTATTTTGTGAATTGCCCTTTCCTTTTTGGCCCATGAAGAAAATAAATTATATGAAATTTTCATTTGAATATCATTTGTTCAATTATTGCCAGATATATTATAATTAGCATAATATATATTTTCACATTCTCTCTTGATTACTTTATTCATTTCTAAAAGTAAAGAATTAGATCAAGGAAATCAATGAAATAATAGGTCTCATTTCTGCTTGTAAAGAATTCATAAACAATATTTTACTGTTTTTCTTAGGTTTTTATAAGGTTTTCTACACACACACACACACACACATATATATATATACACATATACACACACATTTTAATGCATATTTTAATGTAGTAGGTTTAGGCTGATTGAAAGTCTACTACATATTTCCAGGCAAGGGACCTGTATAGTAACGTCTATTTTAAATCAAAATTGATTGGCTTTCTCATGGTAAACTCTAAAAGGGTGCTTAATTTATTGCTTTTTTCTCAAAACTGTAAACCATAGTAATAAAGATGATGCATGTAAGTCGACAAATAATCATATAAACTGACATTTATAGAAGCCAGTACACAAAAAAGATGAGAGCATTGATAAGCAATATGACTGTTTGATTATGAACAGTGTAATACAACATGAAATTTTTGACAAATATTATTTATTTCTTTTCACAGTTGCTTAGCAAAAACTAGATGTCACCATAATTTTCCC
The DNA here is from genome assembly GCF_004126475.2 of Phyllostomus discolor. Lineage (NCBI taxonomy): Eukaryota > Metazoa > Chordata > Mammalia > Chiroptera > Phyllostomidae > Phyllostomus > Phyllostomus discolor. The sequence goes on from NC_040904.2 coordinate 64,830,082, forward strand.
TTACTGTAGATATTATATAACATATAATATATAATACACAATATATAATATATGCATATATAGCAGTAGTTCACATTCTTCAAGCGTCAACTATGTGTGTGTGTTTGTATTTTAGAGAAATGACTGATTTTACAATTAGATCAGGAATTATATAGAATAAGCCAGGAGCATCTTGTAGTATCAAAAAGTAAAGAAGTAGCCCAGTCTAGTGTGTCTTAGTTGGTTTGGGGTCATCCTGCAGAGCAAAGTGTCACCTGTTTGGTTCCTAGTCTGGGCACATGCCTGGGTTGTGGGTTGGGTCCCAGTTAGGGCACATATGAGAGAGGTGGCCAATTGATGTTTCTCTCTCACATTGATGTTTCTCTTCCTTTCTTTCTCCTTTCCTTCCCCTTTCTCTAATAATAAACAAATAAAATATTTTTTAAGTAAGGAAGTACTAAATAGCCTCACACATTTTGGGGGTTATAGGGTGGGTATGAAAGGAGCACTGGAGCCAAGTGACTGAAAGCTCCCAATGGCCAATGTAGAAATTTGACAGCAAAACAAATAAAGTACTATTGGATTATAGCTAAAAATATATAATAAATCTGCAAGAGTCCATATTGATAGAAATGATTTAGTAAATCAATAAATGGAGAAGAGATAAATCTGTGTACAAGATGCCGTATATTTTTATAAATACTCTGCCCTTAGCGAAGTGGAACATAACTCCCCACTCTTTAGTGTGGATGCCTCCCTAATGGTGCAGTTGGGAAAAGTGGGAAAGGTAACAATACAGTGGAGAAACCTGAAACACACACCTCAGCCAGATGATCACAGTTAATGGCAACAGTGATGTCATTTTTATAATTTTTTAAAAAAATTTCACACCCTGGCTGGCATAGCTCAGTGGATTGAGTGCAGACTGGGAACCAAAGCATCACAGGTTCGATTCCCAGTCAGGACACACGCCTGGGTTGCAGGCCATGGCTCCCAGCAACCACACATTGATGTTTCGCTCTCTCTCTCTCTCTCTCTCTTTCTCCCTCCCTTCCCTCTCTAAAAATAGATAAATAAAATCTTAAAAAAAATTTCCCCTCACCTATCTCTCCCCCCCACCCCACCCCCAACCTCTGGGAACTACCAATATGTTCTCTGTATCTATGATCTTTTTTGGTTTTTGTTACTAAACTCAGATATAATTTTTAAAAATGGATATTTAGATTTTTTCCATTTTTAAAAATTTAATCATTTTTATGTATATATTTTACTGATTTATATTTTTTATTTATACACAGACACACACAGAGTCGACCCTTGAGTAATGTGGGGGTTAGGGATACTGATGTTCTTCACAGTTGAAAATCCACATATAACTTTTGACTCCCCGAGATCTTAACAAATAACCCGCTGTTGACTGGAAGTCTTACTCATAAAATAAACACTTGATTAACACATATTTTGTATGTTATGTGTATTATATATTGTATTCTTACAATGAAGTAAGCTAGAGAAAAGAAAATGCTATTAAGAAAAATACATATAAATACATAAAATAAAAAATGTATTTTGTATAATTAACCAAAACTATGCTAAAGTTTTTAGAACTGTCTCTTCATTTTAAGACAGTTGTCCTTGGACCTGGACATGTCAGTTTTATTATGAAGTGGTTTTCTGACTAGTTCTAGATAAAAACTTGCTTCCAATTACCCATTTAAATAATAATATAGATTCTGATATATTTCCTAAAGCATTATGAAAATATCTAATGACATAAAAATAAAATTTAATAAAAACACTGAAATAAAATATTTTGAAATTATGGGAAATTCACCCAGCAAACACAGAAATTTTATATTCCCACTTTCAAAATCCCAATGTTTGTTATACTATAAAGTTTAATTTGATTGCTTATCTTTGCTTAGTTTTAGGGACTAATTAAATAATATCATATAAATTGCTAATCTAATTTTAGAAATAAATTATTTATAATCAAATATTTTAACATCAACAAAACAGTCTATACACATACAGCATGCAACGGTGCTCTGAAAGGTGAAATTATGTATTATACCTATATTTATAATAAAAGCAAAAGTGAAATTGATTTTATTTATGTGTCTTCCACAGGCTTTCTTAAATATACATAGGAGATATAAAATAGACATTTTATGAATAACTGTTAGAAATTTTCCATATGTTCATTTAAAATAAGCCTTTCAATAACATTAAGCTTTTCTAAAATGTTAAAATTTATGCTATCATCTTAATTATAAGTAGTTCAAACTAAGTTATATATAATAGTATAGCCTCAGTATAGTTTGTACAGATATAGATATTTGATGGATATAGAATATTCAGAATAAGTTATAAGTAATATATATGATTTGGGGGCATTAACCTTACTTTCAATATCACGACTACTGAATTTTATGTAAGTTAAAATAGTCTAAAAATATCTTTATCCTTTAGTTTTGACAGACAGACCTCCACCCATAATTCTGCAAGGCCCAGCTAACCAAACACTAGCAGTAGATGGCACAGCATTGCTGAAATGTAAAGCTACTGGTGATCCGCTTCCTGTAATTAGCTGGTTAAAGGAGGGATTCACTTTTCTGGGTAGAGATCCAAGAGCAACTATACATGAGCAAGGAACATTGCAGATTAAAAATTTACGGGTAAGTAATATTTGACTTGTACTTTGTATTTTTATCTCAACATAAGTACTGCGCTAGTGAAAACTGTGTTGTGAACTTCAAATCTTATATCCATGTACAATTGCTTTACATTTTATTATGGGCCATGTCAGTTCTTAATGTACTAATGATTAATTCAAATTAGAGGGAATATCATTGTCCTTGTGTTACTCATAAAATTTTATTTTTTATTGTTGTTTATCCTGGTACAGTTGTTCCAGTTTTTCTGCCTTTGCCCCTCCAGCCAGTCCTCCCCCACTTCCATAGTCAATCCCCACACCACTGTCCACACCTATGTTCTTCGACTAATCCCTTTACAGTCTTTCAAACAGTGTCCCCACTACCTTTCTCCCCTCTTACCACTGTCAGCCTATTCTATTATTCTGTGCCTCTGGTTCTATTTTGCTCATTAGTTTATTTTGAACATTAGATTCCTCTTAAAAGGGATATCATACGGTATTTGTCTTTCACTGTCTGGTTTATTTTCCTTAGCATGATAGTCTCCAGTTCCATTCATGCTGTATTTGTCTTTCACCATCTGACTTATTTTCCTTAGCATAATAGTCTCCAGTTCCATCCATGCTGTCACAAAAAATAGGAATTCCTTCTCTTTTTGCTACATAGAATTCCTTTGTATAGATGTACCACAGTTTTTTAATCCGTTCATCTACTCATGGGCATGTAGGCTGTTTCCAAATCTTGACTACTGTGAATAACGCTGCTATGAACATAAGAGTACATAAATTCTTTTGGATTGGTGATTTGGGATTCTTGGGGTATATTCCCAGCAGTGGAATTGCTGGGCCAATAGGTAGTTCCATATTTAATTTTTTGAGGAGATTCCATGCTATTTTCCACAGTGGCTGCACCAGTCTATGTTCCTACCAATAGTGCACTGAGGTTCCTTTTTCTCCATCTTCACCAGCACTTGCTGTTTGTTGATTTATTAATGATAGCCATTTTGGCATGTGTGAGGTGGTATCTCATTGTGGTATTAATTTGCAGCTCCCTGTTGGCTAATGATGTTGAGCAGCTTTTTATATGTCTATGGGCAATCTGTATGCCCTCCATGAAGAAGTATCTATGCAGGTCCTTTGCCCAATTTTAAATTGGATTATTTGTCTTCCTGGCGTTGAGTCATACGAGTTCTTTATATATTTTGGAGATTAGTTCCTTGTCTGATGTATCACTGGCAAATATTTCCTCCCGTATTTGGTACCCTTTTCATTTTGATGATGGTTTATTTAGTCATACAGAAACTCTTTAATTAGATGTAGTCCCATTTGTTTTCTTTTTATATCAGCAAACTATGCTACATGAGATATCTAAAATTTTACTGCCTATGTTTTCCACTAGGATTTTTATGGTATCATGACATATTTAAGTCTTTTATCTATTTTGAGTTTATTCCAGTGTAAGTTGGTGGTCGAATTTCATTTTTTTGGCATGTATCAGTCCAGTTCTCCCAACATCATTTATTGAAGACTGTCTTTACTCCATTGTATAGTCATGCCCGCTTTGGCAAATATTAATTGACTATGGAGACATGGGATTATTTCCGGGCTCTCTATTCTGTTCCATTGATCTATGTGTCTGTTCTTATGCCAGTATCAGACTGTTTTGATTACAGTGGCCTTGTAGCATAGTTTGATATTAGGTATTGTGATCACTCCAACTTTTTTCTTCTTTCTCAAGGATGCTGAGGTTGTTCAGGATTGTGTGTGTGTGTGTGTGTGTGTGGTGTGTGGTGTGTGTGTGTGTGTGTGTGTGTGTGTGTAGGGGGGTGTTTTTGGCTCCATATAAATTTTTGGAGTATTTGTTCTGGATCTGTGAAATATTCCATCAGTATTTTAATAGAAATTGTGTTGAATATATAGATTGCCTTGGGTAGTATGGAGATTTTAGTTATGCTAATTTTCCTAATCCATGAACATGGTATATGCTTCCATTTACGTGCATCTTCCTCAATTTCTTTCTTCAGTGTTCTATAGTTTTCTGAATACACATCTTTTACCTTCTTGGTTAAATTTATTCCTAGGTACTTTTGTTGTTGTTGTTATTGTTGCTGTAGTAAATGGGACTTTACTCCTAGTTTCTTTTTCTGATAGTTCATTGTTGGTATACAAAAATGTCACCAATTTCTGAATATTGACTTTGTATCCTGCTACTTTGTCAAATTCACTTATTAGGTTGAGTAGTTTTTGGTGGTGTCTATAGAGTTTTCAATGTACACTATCAAGCTGTCTATAAATAATGACAGTTTTACTTCCTCCTTTTCATTGGATGCCTTTTATTTATTCTTCTTGTCTGATTACTATGGCTGGAACTTCCAGCACTATGATAAATAGGAGTGGTAAAAGTAAACACACTTGTCTTGTTCCTGATTTTAAGGGAAATACTTTTAGCTTTTGTCCATTAAGTGTGAGGTTGGAAGTAAGTTTCTCACATATGGCCTTTATTATATTGAGGTATGTTCCCTCTGATTTCACTTAGCTGAGTGTTTTTTATCATAAAGTAGTGTTGGATGTTATCAAATGCTTTTTCAACATCTATTGATATGATCATGTGGTTTTTGTCCTTCATTTTGTCTATGTGATGTGTTATGTTTATTGATTTGAAAATGTACAATCCTTGCATCCCTGAAATGAGTCCCACTTGATCATGGCGTGTGATATTTTTTATATATTGTTGGATCGAGTTTGCTAATATTTTGTTGCTAATACATTGATTACATATTGAATGTAATAATATTTTGTTGAAATATTTTTAACATCTATGTTCATCAGAAATATTGGCTTGTAATTATCTTTCTTTGTTGTTTTTTTTTTTTTTTTTTTTTGCCTGGTTTTAGAATTAGGATAATACTAGCCTCCTAAAAAGAATTTGGGAGTCTTCTCTCTCCTTGAATTTTTTGGAATAGTTTGAGAAGGGTAGGTGTTAGTTCTTCTTTGAATGTTTGGTAAAATTTGCCTGTGAAGGTATCTGGTCCAGGGCTCTTGAGTGTCAGGAGTTTTTTTATTACTATTTCAATTTTAATAGTTGTTATTGGTTTATTCAGGTTTTCTGCTTCTTCCTGATTTAGTTTTGGAATATTGTATATTTCTAGAAATTTATCAGTTTCACCCAGATTATTGAACTTCTTGGCATATAGTTGTTCATAATAATTTCTTACAATTTATTGTATTTCTGTGGTATCAGTTTTTACTTCTGTTTCATTTCTGATTTCATTTATTTGAATGTTCTTTTTTTCTTGATGAGTCTGGTTAAAGGTTTTTCATTTTTGTTTATCTCTTCAAAGAATAATCTCATGGATTCATTGATACTTTGAATTGTCTTCTTAGTCTCTATGTCATTTAATTCTATTCTGATCTTGATTAGTCCCTTTCTTCTGATCACTCTGGGATTCCTCTAGTTCTTTTAGGTATAGGATTAGATTTTTTCTTTGAGACTTTTCTATCTGCTTTAGGTAGGCTGTGTTGCTATCAACTTCTCACTCAGGAGTGACTTTGCTGTGCCTCACAGTTTTTGGGTAGCTGTGTGTTTATTTTCATTTGTTTTCCAATATTTTTATATCTTCCTTGATCTCACTGTAACCCATTCATTATTTAATAACATGTTATTCAACCTCCATGTATTTGAATGTTTTTGAGTTTTTTCCTTGAGTTTGGTTTTTAGTTTCAAGCCATTGTAATCCAGGAAGATCCTTGATACGAGTTCAATATTTGTGAATTTGTTAAGGCTTGTTTTGTTTCCTACCATGTGGTCTATCATTGAAAATGATCCATGTGCATTTGAGGAGAGTGTGTATTTTGCTTCTTTGGGTTGAAATGCTCTGTAAATATCTACTAAGTCTATTTTATCTGGAGTGTTGTTCAATGTCTCAATATCCTTGTTGATTCTTTGTTTGGAAGGTCTATACATTGTTGACAATGGAATGTTAAAATCCCCTATGATGACTGTATTGTTATGGATCTCTTTCTTAAAATCCTTCAAGATTTTCCTTGTATATTTAGGTGCTCCTATATAGGGTGTATACATGTTAACAAGAGTTATATCCTCTTGTTGGACTCCTCCCTTAAGTATTATGTAGTGACCTTCTGTCTCTTGTCATGGCCTTTGTTTTAAAGTCTATTTTGTCTGATACTGGTATTAGTACTCTAGTTTTTTTGTTTTGTTTTGTTTTGTTTTCATGTCTGTTTGCTTGGGATATTTTTTCTATTCCCTCATTTACATCCTGTGTAGATCTTTTGTTCTGAGGTGGGTCTCTTGCAGACAGGATATATATGGGTTGCGTTTTCTAATCCATTCTTATATCCTATATCTTATGATGGATGATTTGATCCATTTCCATTTAAGGTTATTATTGATAGGTACTTATTCATTGCCATTTTCCTTTGTACCTGTGTTTTTCTCTATTTTTTCTTCTTAAAGTGGTTCCTTTAGCATTTCTTACAATACTGGCTTGGTGGAGATATACTCTTACAGCCTTTGAGGGGGGACTGGAAAGCTCTTTATTTCACCCTCTATTTTAAATGAAAGCTTTACCTAATGGTATATTTCAGCTCCTTGTTTTTCATTACTTGGAATATTTTGGGCCAATCCTTTCTGTCTCATATTGTTTCTGTTGAGAAATCAGCTGACCCTTGTCAGAGCTTCTTTGTATGTTACTAGCTATTTCTCCCTTGCTGCCTTTAAGATTCTCGCTTTGTCTTTAAAGAAAATTTTAACAGACTTAGAAACTTTTTACTCTTTCATCCCAACCTATATGTATGTAATCAGTAAAACTAAAAATATTAAACACATAAAGTTAATGATAGTAATACAATATTAAAATAATTTTAAAGTGGCTAATGCTTCTGATTTACTCTCATTACAAAGGAAATTTGTAAGGAAATGTGGATAAACTGATTTGTCCAAATAGTTATGTGGAAAAAATTAAAATGAAACTGAATACACAGGAGGCAGGTTTAGCTAGTTGGTAGGAAAATCTTACATTTTAGGTTAAGTTGCTGTGGAATTTAAATGTAAACCTGTGGACAAGGACAGACTTGCTTGTCTTTTAACAAAGGATGATGTGATAAAAACAACCATTTCTGCCAACTTAAACAAGTTAGACCTGCTTCAGGAATAACACAATCAAAATAAATGTGTGCTTCTGAGTATTGTATTAGCCATCTACTTAATGTGTAACAAATTAGCAAATACTTAGAGACTTAAAGCAGCACCATTGATTATCTCACAATGTCTGTGGGTGAGAAGCCTCAGCATGACTTAGGTCCAGGGCCAGAAAGGGCCAGGGCCCTTCTGCTTCAGGGCCAGAAAGTCTACAGTCAGGTGTCAGGGTGGTGTTCTCATCTGAAGGTCTACTGAAGACAGATTTGATTCCAAGCAACCTGACTATAGCAGCACTCAGTTGCTTGTGACTTCTGCTTCTTGCTTACTGATGGCTGAGGCTGCCTTTAGTTCCTTGACATATGGATATTCCCAGTATGACTGTTTCCTTCTTTAAAGTCAACAAATAGAGAATCTCCGAACAAGTGAAGCAATGCACTTCTATGCAACATAATTACAAATATGGCATCCTGTCACCCTTGCCCTATGCTATTAGCCAGATATAAGTCAACAGGCCCGCCACACTCAAGGTGAGTGATTACACAAGGTGTGAATACCAAGAGGATATTTCATGAGGGCCTCCTGCCCTCCAAAAGTGTATTCAAATCATTCAACTGAATATAGAGAGCCTCCCTCCATGCAAAAATCTCTATTCCAATGCTACAGAGTATATTATGGTAATCATTTTCTTCAGGAATGAGAGCCTGAAGAAAAATGACTGAAAATGATTCAGTGGAAGAATTAATAGAATCTGGTCTCTAGGGAGAAATTGGGAACCAAGATGAAGAAAAAATAAAACAAAATTAAAACCTCAAAAAACAATGTTGAAGTTTCCCTTTTAAAATGATCACAATGTTCTCTTACAATGTAAATGTATTTGCATTCACACACTTATTTTGTTTTTATCATTGTAGTGTAGAGATACATGCATAAAAATAAAGAATTACTCAATTTTTGCATTGTGCATGCACACACGGAAACAGAAATCTTTAATATATTACTATAATTAATATATAACTTTTTCATTTTAATTTTGAGACAGACATTAATTACTGCTCTAAGTAAAAAAATTCAGTTAAAAGAAAAATAAATTATACAGATTTTAGCCTATCTTTTTATTGATTGTAAATTAACTGTTAACCTTTTATGAACAAAATGGGAATTATTAAAAAATTGATGCCAACTCCCTCTGAGTAAACACTTTAACCTCTCTCTCTGGGCTAAAGGCAGACTTGGGCCATGGAGGTTAATGCAATTGCACTGTACTGCTGAATTAGAGGTTGTGCTTGAATAGTCAGAATCCCCAGTAATGTTTGAAAGAAGCAATTAAAGGTGGGTGCTTGATGATGTCAAACAAACTTTGAGCCCTCTGACAGCTTTCTTAATAGTCTGTCTCAGATGCAAGCTCCTGGGGGCTTGTGTGCAGCCAACGGCACTAGGAGAATAGCTGGTGATAGAGGGCGACAGCACCTGAATCTCTTTTTAAAGCACTTGGTTAAGGATACAAGGAGAAGGATAGAAAAGATATGAAGCACTTGTGCTCAGAAAAGACATTATTTAAAACCAAATGAATAAAAATGAATGTGGTGATAGTATAGGAGTGGCTTTTAACTTCTTATATCTAGGAGTTATATAGGAGTTAATGATATCTAGGCTTTTGCTAGAACTTTTGCAAAACTGAAAAATGAATCTTGTTCGCCCTGACTGGTGTGACTCAGTGGACTGGGTGTTGTCTCAAAAACCAAAAGATCACTGGTTTGATGCCCATTCAAGGGACATGCTTGGGCTGTGGGCCAGTTACCAGTTGGGAGCATGTTATAGGCAACAGATCAATGTGTTTTTCTCTTACATTGATGTTTCTCTCCCTCTCTTTCTCCCTTCCTTCCTCTGTCTCTAAAATAAATAAATAAAATAAATTTTTAAATGATTTTTTATGTAATATGACTGCCTTTAAAGGAAAAAATGTGTTTTACAGGACTTCACTCATATCCAAAGACTTTCTGTAGGTTATATTCCTTTGTGTCTCGCTATTTCTTTTTTGGTACTTAATGCAAGGGGGAAAAGAGCATGATGAACATTGTGTTCCTATAGTTCAGCTAATTGGTAGCTGAATCTGTATCTTTTGAGAAATAGAATATTCTAATGCTCATTAAAACATACCTACCACAGCTAATGTCAGACTTGTATCTCCACACAATGACAAGGAGATGCTGTTAAGAAGCATTACCTACCTACCCTTCTTTTAGCATTTGCACATAATAACAAGTGCTACATTTTAGTTCAACAGCTATAATAAAATGCAAATTCTTTACTCTTTCAGAGACCATATTCAAATGAACATCCCATTAAAACCCAACCTCGGCTCATTATATTTAGTTTGTGAGTGATGCTTCTTAAATGAAAAGATTTCTAATGACTCTAATGCGTGCACAGCCACATTCGAAAGAATGGCTTTTTCTACAAAGGCTATCCCCCATCATCACTTCGTATAATGGAAGACAATTGTATGGAGATAATATGGCGAAGAAAGACATTCCAGAGCAATTTGAAACTTAGGTTGAAATACATAATGACATTTAAAATCAATTAAAATGGTAGAACGGCAGTAACATCCATGCACTAATGATTTACCTGAGGATCAATTGTGGAAGGTTCAGTCATCAATACACTTACATGTTGAACCCAGCAGATATTATATTCTATAAACTCCTATATTTCATCAGCAATTAGACTCATGTTCATCACAGAATCTTAATTCCACATCTTCTGACTTGCCTTATTCTGTTTGGTCTTCAGTTTCTCCTCCCAGTCTCACTTTTCCTTGCCCTGAACAGATGCCAGTGCCAATGAATGTTTGCAATGTAAGCCCACAGGTTCAGCTGCAGGGAGGGTTTTTGAGTTCCATCTTTTATTGATCTTCGGGCTTTTGTCAATGCATAATCACAGAGTATTCTGCCTTTCACATTTGTAAAATAGAACTCCTAATGATATTATCAATTATCCCTAAAATTCTTTTGCCACTCTTCAGTGAATAACAAAAACATTTTAAGTAATCAATAAAATGGCAACTTTTATGTATACTTATAAAAAGAGTTATGTATTAGATTTTTCCTGTGGCCTTTCATCTCTAAATTGCAGTGATTTCACAGGCATGATTTATTTGGTTTTCGATGATATAACTTTATTCAAATCACTGTTACCCTGCTACAATGTAAATATAACTGAATACTGATCTCTTTACAGGGAAGGATTTATATTTTAATTTTTTAACAACTTCTTTTTATAACTTTCATTCCTTCCCTTTCTTGCACACTAGATTTCTGATACTGGCACTTATACTTGTGTGGCTACAAGTTCAAGTGGGGAGACTTCCTGGAGTGCCGTGCTGGATGTGACAGGTGAATTCTTTGTGAATTATCGTAACAGGAGAAACCTTGAGTCCATTTTAGTGATTAGCTCATTATAAAATACCAGGTTAAGAAGAGATCAGTATTTTAAATTCATTAAATATAAAAATTAAGTGTTATGCTACTTTTTGATACCTGAACCACTTGGCACATAACATTGCATACATGCAATTTGATATTTTTTCCCTGACCACCTTTTTATTTTATTTTCTCAGTCTAAAGAGCAATTCTAGTGATCATGTGTGAAAGTAAACATTTAGTAACATGTAAGAAAGCAAATATTTACTTAGGCACTTTTTACTCATGCAGATCTCTCACTACTAGGCCACCTTCTTTAGTAGAATATTTTTCCTCTTTTAATCATTGTTGTCAGCACACACATTCAGGAATAAAGCTTTTTCTGTTTGTCCTCTATAGAATCTGGAGCAACAATCAGTAAAAATTATGATTTAAGTGACCTGCCAGGACCACCATCCAAACCACAGGTCACTGATGTTACTAAGAACAGTGTCACCTTATCCTGGCAGCCAGGTAGCCCTGGAACCCTCCCAGCAAGTTCATATATCATTGAGGCATTCAGGTATGGGACAATTCCTATTTTCTCCATTGAGTTTTGCTTTAGCTCCTATATCCTAAAATCTCATGTGAGTGATCGATCCTGCTGTTTCATTTTAAAGACATGTTCAACCCATGCATTTTAAGAATTTAACTTTTAATCTGACTTTATTCAAGAATAGACTTTAATTTTTTTCATTTTTAACAATCATAAGATTAAACATGTATTATCTATGCCTAAGTTTATAGGAGTCTAATTCATGACATAATAATCATTTAGCTCCTTTCTTTACCCTGATTGTTGTAAGGATTTAAGATGATAGTTTTGGCATTAGAACCAGGCAGAAAATAATTTAATTAGACACAAGGACTTTTAAGTTATGCAATGTTTATTGAGGCATGGAACCCTGGAACTTTGCTTCCTAATAGATAGAGCAGAAATTAATTCCAGTGTTTTTGTTCCAAATATTTGAATACATCTATTGGGTATACTTAAGAGAAAATTAAAAACTACAATTAAGAAATTGATTTCACGCACCTGTGATTGCTGAAAAGAAATGGCCAATTGTTATTTGAAATAATTGTTATAATTTAAGGATATAGACTATAAGTTAGCAAATGTCACTATAAAATTGTCTTATGAGAATTTAATAAAATGCTTACACAGATGGGAAAATGTAGTTTCATATTCAATTTTAGTGTGCTTCTATTTGCTATTAAAAAGATAGTGATACCCTCTGTCCTTTCCAAGCATTAGGACAAATTCTTAAATGTACTTTCATTGTAGGCTTCCCTAATTTATTGAAAGTAACAATTGGTACAGAGTTTACAAATTTAAAAATACTATTTTTCCTTTAATTTTCATGCTTTGATGCATAAGGACTTCTAGGAAATAAATGGAAGTCCCTGAGAAATCAGATTTTCTCTTAATTTTGAACAAAAGAAATATTTGACCTTAGACAAAAAGTGCTCTCCAAGGGTATGCCACCCATAACTGGCTATAGGGGAGTCAGAGATATGTGGTCATTCCAAGATGTAAAATCACAATGCTGTGTAATGTACAATTTTATTAAAAATGTGACCAAGGAAAAATATTTATTACATGCTTCCTTTCTTCTTTTACAGATATGTAGTTTTAGAAGGCTTTATTATATTATTGCATGTGGAATTGATACAAAAGAAAACACACCTTGTAACAAGAAAGTGTATTGGCATAATTTA